>NC_082395.1:4361777-4364277 GCF_031168955.1 Gadus macrocephalus | reverse complement strand
GTGTGTGTGTGTGTGTGTGTGTGTGTGTGTGTGTGTGTGTGTGTGTGTGTGTGTGTGTGTGTGTGTGTCCGTGGTTACACCACCCGTAACCAACAATAATATTAATATCCACATCTCTCCTCGTCAGAGTGTGCAAGTCGTCATTCCTCTAAAAACTCTAGTCTACATTGTCCTGGAAGGGGGAGTTAAAAAAAAACTTCTCATGACGTCATCAGTCCGTGATAGTTAACATTTTTCTTAACTTTCTCAGCTGCGAGAGCAGAAGAAAAAAAACACAACATGGATCCTCGATTCCCATTGAGTGCGTGAGCCCTGGGAGCGGGTCTGTGTGTGCGTGTGTGTGTGTGTGTGTTTGCGTATGAGTGTGTGTGAGTGTGTGTGGCTTGGGGGGGGGGGTTCTGGAAAAAATATCAACCAAGATGGCGAAAGGCTTGTTGTTTCGGAAAGCGGGCAGAAAAATGGAGGATATTGTACTACACACAAAGGGACGCGAAGCTCCGCAGCCCGACCGACCGAGCGCAGCTGCGCGCCGCGTTCAGGGGACGCAGCCGCCGGACGCACACGAGGCGCACTACACCCCCACCTGGAGGGTGTCGGGGGGGGAAAGGCGAATGGATATTTTTACCCCGTCCAACTTAATCCAGGTCGAAGAAGAGGATATTATTATTATTATTATTTGTAACTAATTGTTTTATTTGCGCATGGAGGGAACTATTAACTGGATGGATGGTGTCCTGTCTTGTACGGACAGCGAGAGACCAAAGGTAGTCCGCCGCTGCTGCCTCCTCCTCCTCCTACCTTCCGCTGGCGATCACAACATCAACACTAATATGTGCAAACACACGAACAAAAAACACCAATCGTGGGATAAAGTGGGGCGTAAAAGCTAAGATAGGTGCACGGCGAGTGGTCTCACGGGCGTAAAAGTTAATATTTTGAATGACAAAACGATAAATGTGATGAAATAAGAAGAGCGACACGAGAGAGGACACAAAGACGATACCACTATCAGGTCACCAATCCGACGAAAACACTCGCTTTCCTTATTAACCCAAACTTTACACATTTTTACGCACCAAATCCATCGCTCGGCAGCTCGATGTCGAATGAATGAACGATTAGGAGTGAAACGATTATAACAAGTTATACTACTGCCGACATCCAGATCCCGACCGAGGGACAAGCAGAAGGCAAAGAAGAAACTAAATCAAGCCAGCAGACTGCACATCGCTTGTTCTCCGATCAAAAAAAAAAACCGAATGAAATAAACACTTACCTTTTAGTTTCGACACTTTACTTATTCCCAAGTCCGATTTTTTAGTTCAAGTAACACTTGGAGTGACCTTCTCGCCTCTTTTGCTGCTCGGATTCGTAATGAAAGAGGACGGTAAGGGATGATAAAGAAGGGTATTGGCCAGTAATTGAGTCTCCGTGTGAGTGAGTGTGTGTGTGTGTGTGTGTGTGTGTGTGTATGTGTGTGTGTGTGTGTGTGTGTGTGTGTGTGTTAGTTACTAACAGCAGATTGAAGCAGACTCCTCTCAAGGTTTATTCAGCTCCACTTCAAGGAGCCAATGTGACGTCAGCCCACAACTGCCACACAAAGACAAAGTTATATTTGTGTTGCGGACGCTATCGCCAATAAATAACTTCTGACTTCCGACGTCCACAACGCACTTGATGCAATATTTTAATGACACCGCTACAGACAACAACAACAAACTCGACCGGTTGCGTTATTTGTTCTGTAGCGTGTCGTTTGGGGAGGGGGTATAAGATACACAGTACTGCATAATCATATTAAAAAAAATATCACTTAGCAAACACACGGGAGCTGTCATTTCAGAATTAATGAAAAGTTGGAAATGAATGTTTCACTTGGGTAACAGTGTTTGGTAAATTATATTTGAATACATTATTAGACATCCAATACACCTCCCTATTTATTTTGAACTAGTGCTGTTAATGAACATTACATTAAGACATGTTTTTTTCTCTGTCCCGTTTGAAACTTAATAAACTTAATGAAGTGTTTTTTTTCCAAAGTGAGTGGAACCATTTTATTTAACGCTATGAAAAGAGAGCTGCCCTCTCTTCTCCCTGTTGAGCATGATTAAACACGAGCTGCTCTATGTTAGATGTTACCTACACAGATATTAATGGATCAATACATTGGCTGGCAGAGAGCAGCCATCTGTGTGTTCCTGTGTGTATTTCTGGGTGGTAGTGTGTGTGTGTGTGTGTGTGTGTGTGTGTGTGTGTGTGTGTGTGTGTGTGTGTGTGTGTGTGTGCGTGTGTGTGCGTGCGTGTGCGTGCGTGTGCGTGCGTGTGTGTGTTTGCGTGCTGGTGTGGGTGAGTGTCTGTTTGTGCGAGGGTGGGTGTTTCGGCATGTGTGTGCGTGCTGGTTTGTGTGTCAGAGTGTGTGTGCGTGTGTTTCTTTACCTCCTCCACTGACGGTACAATAAGCAACAGGCTGAGCACGGCCCTGACCCAGACAGGCGCT
>NC_082395.1:4346777-4354277 GCF_031168955.1 Gadus macrocephalus | reverse complement strand
CTCCAGCAAAACACTCGTTGCAATGCATTGAGAGATCAATTTTATTTCCTCTCAAATTGGGGTTGACATAACCCTGATATTAATGTATTTCTGCTCATTCCCTGTCACATTAAACTAATAGTGCCGTGATTCCTTTGGGCAAATCATTTGGACACATTGTTCACTCATTAATTATTGAAGGGACGTCTATTTTATAGCTTAGTAAAATAGTAACTAATTCAATTTTTTAAGTTTAACGTTTCATGGAGCTGAAATTAAACAAATGACCTCAGTGAGTGTTTATGTGCGATAAAGATTCATTAACAATCCATGTTCTTCTTCCTTAACCAAGACGTTAAATTCTGTTGCTTTTGGCTTTTTTTTTTGGACTGAATATTTTTAGATATATTATATGCCATGTGTCAAATCTTGACATCTACACTAGATAATAATATTTCAGAAAGCATACTTATCCTCGAAGCTCATGAATTTCCAAAAACATAAGAATTATTTTAAATAAAGAATGGATCCAATGTGTCCATTGGTAAATTGCTATCAGAAATTACAATTAAATTTCTCTTCAAACTAATTCTTAAACCTGTTGAATTCTAAAACATGTCCTATATATTAAAACTCCAGTCCAACACAGCATATACGTCAAATCTCTTAATTTTTCACAAGAAAATCCCTGGCCTTTTTTAAACCTTAAAACCCACTCAGATTGCCATAGCTTTAGGAAAGATCTAAACTCAGATCCACCGTCGGATCCAAGATGGCAGCCTGCCCCCTCGTGTTCTGTGCTTTATGTGTGCGGATGATAAAAAAGCGCCTGTGTGTGTCTAATTAATACTGGCAGGCTGCTAGGAGCCATGCACGGCGCGTCTTCACCCCGGCCGAATGTAGGCCAGAGCACAGCAGTGTCACCATCTCATCGGTGACATCATCTCAGTACTCAGCCCTTCACCCCTCCATGAAACAAAGACCAGGCTGCCGGGACGGAGTGTGTGTGTGTGTGTGTGTGTGTGTGTGTGTGTGTGTGTGTGTGTGTGTGTGTGTGTGTGTGTGTGTGTGTGTGTCTGTTTGTGGATGTGTGAGGGGGGAAGGCAGATGTCAGCGCGTGTGTCTGCGGAACGTTAAGACCAACACATGTTGCCCTGCGTGCACAGAGAAGGGCTTTTAGACACCAGAGATGTGTGGCTGCGCTGGGGGAAGTGTGGTCGGACTGCCAGACCCACTGGAGTGGAGAGGCCATCATAGAGATAGTTTGGTCGTATATTTAGACATTTCGTCAGTTTTTGTTGTTGAGCGATGTCTATTTATTTTCGTAGGCACTTGTTGTCCGATGGGTCTGCGTTCTGTGTTTTCGATGTGTTTTGTTTGCCCCTATTGTGGAGAGATGGTATGATCAAAGAAATTGACATAGTGGTTAGTCTACAGATAATTGTATTCCTTGACACCGTTGTCTGGACTCATTCGTTTCTGTTTTCGATGAGTTGTGTTTTAACACTGTGAGAAACTTCTCATGATTTCATACTGTTATGGTTGTTGAGCGACAAAGAAGGAATGCAAATAAAAAACGTAAAAGTGTGCTAGACATGGGCCCTCCAACATGTGATCTAAAGTATTAGCACATGTGGCCGTGTACACCCCCCCCTTCTCTTGTCCTAACACGAAGAGAGAGAGACATAGAGGGGAGAGAGAGAGAGAGAGAGAGAGAGAGAGAGAGAGAGAGAGAGAGAGAGAGAGAGAGAGAGAGAGAGAGAGAGAAAGAGTAATAGAGAGATAGCTAGAGAGAGACAGAGATAGAGCGCGAGATAGAGAGAGAAAGAGAGACCGAGAGAAAGAGAGAGAGAGTCCAATCTGGACTTATTTTCCAGAAGAAGAAAAAAAATAAGCTAGTTCATTTAATTACAGTTTGTCATGTTGAAAAAGGAAAACTCTAAATCAGGAGGGGCCCATCAGATATCCCTTCTTATCACAGGGAAAATTAGCAAATTTAATAAACTCCTTCTCTGTGCTCCAAGAATCCATAGTGGTGAGTTATTATCAGCAGAAGGCTCTAATACGGATCTCCTCATCCAGAGACTGTGACCAAACGTTTCCTCAGGGTTGTCAAACTGCCATTCCACGGCAGAAGATAACAGCAGAAACCACATTATTTCAGTTAGAAATAACGCCCGCGAAGAGACCTGCTTAGCATATCCCTCTCTCACAGAAAGGTCATTTAGCTCTTTTTTTGATGTATAAGATATATAAGAGATGTATTAGTATTCTATGAGAATTTCCCCTCTCTCTTGCATATCTGTCCATCGGTCCATCTGTGTACAAACACGTGTGTGTCTCTGTGTGTGTGTGTGTGTGTGTGTGTGTGTGTGTGTGTGTGTGTGTGTGTGTGTGTGTGTGTGTGTGTGTGTGTGTGTGTGTATGTGTGTGTGTGCGTGTATCTAGGTATCCACATTGATGTAGGTGAATATATTCAAAGTATTAACCAAGTAGGCTACCATTAGAAGCTAATACACTATCAACTAATACACCATTAACTAAAATGCCATTATCAACTAATACACTATAAACGAATATACTGTTAACTAAAAGGCCTATTAACACATACACTATTAACTCATGAAACAATATTAATTAATTACTGCACCATTATTCATCTGTAGTAAAGAACCACAGCAAAGCTTATTAATTACTTCCAGAGACTCAATCTCTGCATAAGGAAACCACCTCTGTTTAGAGAGAGAGGGGAAGAGAGAGAGAGATGACCATTGAAAGAAGGATGGAGAGAGAGCGATAGAGAGTGCAAGAGAGAGAGAAGGGTGGAAAGACATATATAGAGAGAGAGAGATGACTATGGAGAGATTGAGAGAGGAAGGGAGAGAGGGGCGAGAAAAGGAAGGGAAAGGGAGATAGGGAGAGAGGCAGAGAGATGGGGAAGAGGAAGAGAGAGAGAGGGAGAGCGATAGAGAGGGAGGGAGAGAGGGAGAGATTCTCAAGACCTGGACGACTCGTGGGAAACTGAGGGTCTGGTGAAGGAACAGCAGAAAGGTCTCGGACATTCCTCAGTGATTACAGGGAGCTGCACACATTCTTAGGCTTGTCTGTCCGAGCTTTAAAACAGAGCATGGAACCAAAACAAGCTCTCATTTTTTGCAATTATAACCCTAATTTAAATCATTTAAAACCTTTTCTCGACTTAACAAGAGTCAATCAGGGTCATACTCTATAAATACTGTGTTCTTTAGGACATCCCAATCGCACTTTGACCTAATTTCATGCGTCATCACAGTTTGTTTCATGTTAATGCGAAAAAAACACCTGATCGAGCAAGTGAATCTCGCCTACAAGTGGAGATAAGTAACCCCACAGATCAGCAAGGACTAGTAGTTTCAGTAACAGGACTCACGACGAAGTCGGCCTGTGAATGAACGACCGTCTCAAAGGGACAGTTTAGTCTCCATTTACTACGGACTATACACCACAAGAGGAGAAAGGGCTTCTAGTAAGACATTGTGTGAAATCTCAGGTTACATGCTCATAAGCCGCGGCTGAAAGAGCCAGCCTCCCTCCTCCGCCCCCCCCCCCCCCCCCCCCCACCCCCCACCACTCCAATGGAAAATGCTCTCCCCCCTCCCCTCTGCTACGGCGAGCATATGAGCAGCAGCGGAGAGAGGAATGCTTCATTATCCTCCAATCAGCGGCCGCGGGGGAGGAGCGGTGCCCGGGATCCAGCTTCCCAGGCAGTGTTGCCAGATTGGGCCAGATTCCCTGGCCAATCTGGCAACCCTCGCTGCAGCCATGGTTGCCAGATTGGCCGGGAATTCTGGCCCAACCTGGCAACACTGTTCCCAGGCAGCCAGCCCCAGCAAATGGGATCGGCCCACGGACCCGCACGGGGAGACTCGAGGCCTCCTCCTCTCTCCTCCCCTCTCCTCCCCTCCTCCTCTCTCCTCGATGCACGGAGCGCTCCTCTTATACTTCCTCGTTTGTCTCTCTAGGTCATGTGTCCTTTTATGTCGGCAATTAATCTGCAGGCCTTCCTCCATTAAGGCTACAACTCTCTCTATCTCTCTCCTCTCTCTCCCCCCCCCCCCCCCCTCTCTCGTCCCCTATATGTTCCGCATGACTTAAATGAATTGAATACCTTCTTTAGGTGACTGTTTAAGGGTTTTAATAAAAGGATTAGTATTGGATTGTTGTTGTTGTGTCTGCGGGGAGTGTTAGGTTAGCACGACGACCAGTGTCTTGTTGACCTTCACATTAATATGCATCTGTTGTACAAACGGATCGTCCCTCCTGCATCCCAAAGCACTAAACACCGATCCGGTGCAGTGACGTTATGGGCCGTACGGGCAATTGATATTAATGGAATTGATACTGTGTTTTAAATCTTTAAATATTCATAATAGTCTCTGGAGCTGAATAAATCTTTCGATAGTTCTTGCGAAATGAGACTTGTGTCGATAATACCACATTGGCTTTGATGATGGGCTTGTCAATGGCTTTTTCCAAATCAACTATTGTAATCAATCTAATTACACCTGTTGAAATAGTGTTTAATTACCTCCCTAAATAAACAAACAGCGTGTTCCGGGGGGCTAATAATAGAGCGGCTGGCACAGCCTTCGCCCTTCAGCGGTGGTGAAGCTGAAAAACGGGGAGCCCTCTGCCCCCTAGTGGGGGAAACGGGGAGCGTTTGGTTATTTGTTTGCATCATGACGTCAACCCCAGGGAAGTGGTGCGGCGATGGCTACCTGCTTGTTGCAGATGACACAGCGTTGTCAAGACGCTCTGTCCCTCTTATAAAAAAAGTACTCATATTTAGGAAAATAAGATAAACAATATAGCAGGCAGAACTAATTTACCAATTTAAAGATTAATAATCAGATGTGGCTCAAGCGCTTGTCATTGAGGAATTCGAAAAGCTAAATAAAACAATAATTTAGAGTAAACTGATACTTTTTGGTATTTTATCACCACACATCCTAAGTAATCATACCTTGTGTTTTATCTTAACACTATATTTAGCCGTATTCATATTTTTAAATGATGTTAGCCCATTTGACTATGAAATGGTTTTCTGTCATATAATGGTTTTTTTTATCTTTACTATCGAACCTTTCAGACAAGGACGTGATGTAGTTATGTAGGTCACTACGGTCTATGCATGGTTGATTCTGGGGGTTGATACGTTTATAATGACGTACAATTATCAACATTATTATCAACATTTCAACACCACTATCAATAGAAATCTGCATTAATTTATGTGATTAATTATTGTATACAAGGATAATATTCACACTAATTCACATTTTAACTGTACAATGATGTTCATTCATTATGGTTTATGTGTGTTAGGAGCTATTCTGTACATTCTTTAATCTTCATGATTTAGATTATTAATACATATATCCTTAGAACAACAAATTTTGTCAAGTTTATAACTTACTTATTTAAAGAGTGACCAAAAATATGAAATACAACACTGATATTATAGTAGCCTATGTGATTATTATGAATTATTACCAATTTCTAATTACATACTAGGATGGGACCTGATCATTTGAAATATACCATCATAAACCACCTGGTACAGTACAGCTCAATATATATATATATTTTTTAAATAATAACTATAGACTTTTGTATGTTATGCACAGATTATGGATATGCATTGTAAGCTGCTTTTCACACATCGATTAACCTAATGTTTTGTCATTTTTGATCAAACATTGTATTCTGAAAACTGCTGTTCCTTCACCTTGGCTTGTCATATCGGCATAATTATAATAATGCATACAATAATACATAATATTAATAATATATTAATATAACTTTCTAATCATAATGGCAGCTTTTTTATTGCTGCTTCTCGTTATCATAATGAGAGGCAGCTAAATAAGTGGAAGGACATTATTATTGGTTTAATCCAAAAGGGAAATAAACTATTTTAAATACTATTGCTACCACTACCACTACTAAAGTGTTATATGGGTTAAGGAACCGGTCCATCAAAACGAGAACGGGACATGATTGGATGGTTATGGAGAAAGATACCGCCTAGTGTACCCTTGGGCCTATCGGCTGGACCCCTGTGCTGCACTCAAGTCATATGGGATGGAATATATCGGAGGTAAAATATTGGTTTTAACATAACAAATATTATTCTCATTAATAAAAAGGTTATGAAAGATTTACCATTCAAGAAAATGCCAGTTTAAATATTCGGAGATGATTGAGATGGAGACGAATTATTTATATCGCTATCTGTGTAAAAAGTGATGACTGATTCAACCTGCATTCAATCACATTTTCTAAATTGAATGGCGGCCTTCAGTTGAAGTGAGGCGTCTATTTTTAAAGCCTACTTTAAAGCCTGCTCTATGTTAATCTAGGCGGCATTTATGTTTGTTCTACCTTTCCTAGAGTGAACTCATTGGCCTGGCCAGGTACTTACAAATCGGAAGCTAGCAATTACGGCATCTCAGATATGACTCGAACGCGGCAACAATCCAGCCGTTTTCATTCGACGTTACATATCACGTGACCCTCCCGGACGCCCCGCCCACTGGGTCTTGCTCCGGGTCATGGGGGATTCTACGTTATAAATCACATGACCTTCTCTGACAACACACACACACACCAGCGCCATTAGCGCTCCGACGGACACTGAAATAACCGAAAGGTAAGCTGGCGTACAAGACCACTTATCACCCGTTTCACGTTCATTGACACCCGGAGAAAACACCAGGATGATCATGGATGTAGGAGGGCGGGGTGGGATCCGTCGACCTCATGTGGAGACATTAGGTCGAGGCCTTCGTGGCTCCTTGGAGCATACTGTTATTATTTCTACGTTTTTCTACAGACGTTGAGGGGGACAACAGTCGCCAGACGTGGCCTAATAATGAAGCTTGTTCTAAAAAAAATATTTCATCTTCTCTTCATCACACCAGTCTTTGTGTTCGCTTGCCGTGGATGACAGCCGTAATACGTTTTAATACGTGAGGTGTTGTATTGTGCATGCTGGCATGAGGACGTTTTTTAATTTCCTTGTGCAACCACAACCACCACCGTATGTTATTTCGGTGTCTCTAATAAACAACATGTGCAGTCACCCCCCCCCCCCCCCCCCCCGTCTCCTTGTTTGGTCACATCAGACCAACGACACTTAACGTCGATACTGTTTTTTGTGTTATTAACTGGGATCTTGTCATGTTCTTGCTGCGGCCGATGGCTCATTTTGCGTTGCGGATCGGGTGTATAATGATGCTTTATGTACACAGGTTACTGACATGCAGTGACCTGTACCGGTCCATACTGGGTTAATGTTGCTTTTGGATGAGTTATAATAAACATAGTTTACTGACGGACAGTAACCTATATGTGCCCATACCGCGGTAATGTGGCTTTTGGATACTATTTATACATAGGTTCCTTGCAGACTGTGACTCTTGCTGCAGTTCTGCATTATCCAAACATATTAAGTTGCAGTCACAGTCACACCAAATCATA
>NC_082395.1:4339776-4346677 GCF_031168955.1 Gadus macrocephalus | reverse complement strand
AGGACCCTCCAGGTCCGTGATGAGCACGTTGCCGTCTGACTCGGTGCCCTGGGAGTCGGTCTGTCTGTAGTACGCCCCCCCCACCAGCGGGGGGAGCCGGCCGAAGCGCGAGTTGCTCCTTCGGTACAGGAGCCAGAGGATCCCGGCCGCCAAGCAGAAGATCAGCACGGCCACCAGGACGGCAGCGGGGATGACCCCCCGATGGAGGCCTGGGAAGGAGACGTTATGAGGACATGGGGACATCATGGCCGTGGGTTGTGGCCCCAGAACCGCTGCAGGGTCGTCGAGGCGTTTGAATGCATGTGATGAATGTGTGAATGCGTGTGTGAGAATATGGTTGTGAATGTATGAATGTGTGTGCACGTGGTTTTGAATGCGTGTGTGAGTCGATGTGTTTGTAAATGCGGTTGAGATTGTGTGAGTGAATGTGTTTGTAAAAATCTGTGAACATTTGACCAAGTGCGTGTACAGAAGGAAACGTGATCCTCCTGGTAATAGGATTCAAACCGAAAACTATGACTGGTTTGAATCCTACTATTACAGGCCTCAAACCAAAAACAACCAGAATAGTTTCTAACCTTCAGGGTGCATCTAGAGACTCTTGTCTTCCCACACTTCCACGTCACTGTCCTGTATGAGTCCTGGGGTTCTACTGTAGTGTGGTTGAATGTGTGATGTCCTTCCTACTCTGTTCCGGATTTTTTTTAGAAACTCTTGACGTGGAAAGCTCTTAAATGTACATTCCCCCAACACTTGGTGTGTTCACTTGAGTTGTTCGTATTGGATCACAGTGTCTGCTAAACGAATAACAGAGAATGTAACCACTAATGCCGTTTGTGGGATTTTTCCGTCCTGCTGCCACACGATGCATATGCATAAGTGGCCAGGTTTCCTCAGGTCTGCGCATTTATCCACAGACGACTTGATGATGAAACAGAAAAAAACAATGCGTGTGTTCTGGTGCTACCGAAGGGGCGTGGTCGCCAGCGAGCCTGCTTAGAAGAAGCTTTTGACATCAGGAACAATAGTCTTCTATCAGCCTCAGAACCAGATCATACTAGAGCTGGATCTCTGGGACCACAGGGTACGGTATTCCTCTTATGTTTTCGTCTAAATCCTAAAAAGCCTGACTGATTATTTAAACAACACCTTTCTGGCAAAGGATGAGTCAGTGAGTGCAATGACGTGAACATGCAAAGAGGCATCATTACCCATCTACGGTTCTTCTGTCCTCAGGTTAAAGAACATCAATACTCTTATGGAGTCCCAATATTCATCAATAAGGTTTATCCCATCTCATTCTGTCATAGAGTCATAGAGATACATTTCACTCTGAGAATGGGTCGGCTATTAGCAGTTTGGTCATCATATTCATTTATCGCTAAGGGGTTAGAACCCGCTAAAATAAATGTGCTTTTTACCGTTTAGTGGTTCCACTTCCACCTCAGTTATGGTTTCTGCAGGAAATAAAAACACAATGGCAAGAAAATTATAAATTCAGTTCACACACAATTCCTAAATACACACACGTATGTACATACAATAATATACATTACATAGGTAACATACACACACAAATATATATATCCCATACATAACTTTCTTACTAAACCCCATACCAACACACTGAAACACACACACATTAGTACACAAACATCAACACACACACACACACACACACACACACACACACACACACACACACACACACACACACACACACACACACACACACACACACACACACACACACACACACACAGGTATCAGGCTGCAGTATAGTGGGGGTGAGAGTGGTGGGGCTGCGTGGTACCGGGCCGTGTCTTGCAGACGAAGCCCAGGCGCTGGGTGCAGGCAGACAGGTGCCACGTGCCGTCCTGCACCCTGACAGACAGGCAGCTGTCTGCGGACAGAGAGTTGCGCTCCGGGGCGTGGAAGTGCCAGTTGGTGAAGTTGAGAGGGGAGCCATCCAGCCAGGCCAGCGCCTTCGCTGGGAGGGGAGGGGGAGACACACAATACAACAGATCAGTTTTACTGATTCAAATGGTTTTCCCCAAGTTTTGACTACGGCCACGTTTATACATTGCAGGGTATTTAGAGAAACGAATATCCCCCCCCCCCGCCGTTTTCAAAAATAACATCATGCACACAACATCGTTTTCAAAAAAGTTGTCATTTACATCAACCCCGCTGTGGGGGGACGGGTGACGTCTGGCCTGCAGGGGGAGTATGGGCAGGTTGGGAGCGCACCGGATTGGCTGGGGGGGGGGTTGGACCTGAGTGCAAGCAGGTGTCAGCACTCAGGCCAATCAGGGAGTGTTTGTATATATGTGCCTGCTTTGTGGTTAGTGGGGGAACCGGGGTGCAGTGAGAGAGAGAGAGGCAGGGGCCATCGCCACCAGAGATCGCCTGGAACGCATCCTGTGACCGCTTGGAGCAGAGTTATGATTTACGTCCAAGGAATGGTGTTTTGTTGGACTGAGCGATCGAAATAAAAGGACTTTCTGTTGGAAAAAGCAAACCTGGTGTCCAAGCGCTCTGTGAACCTGCTACACCCGCATTAATACGCCATTGAGCGCCGTTATAACTATGGCAAACCTATGGGCGGCAGTGTAGGGAGAATGATAGCCAAACAAACTCACATGACGTTAAGCATTTTCTGGTGCATAATGTGACGCTTGAGAACCTAAAACCCCGTTTCTCCCAGTTGACACGACAAAACATAACCGGCGTTATCAGAAACCTCCACTTTGGAGTCCGGAGTTTTTAGAAATAATCGTTTTCTGTGATAAAAACTGGGTTTTCGTGTAAATGAGAGGCCAGACCGCGTGGAAATGTCTGCGTTTTCCCTTTGTGTAAACGGGGCCTAAACGTGCCATCACCACACACACTGGCGAGATCTTCTGGAAGGCAGCGGAGCAGTCTTGCCATGTTCAGTATCATCATTTTGCAATAACCGGTCTGCAATTAAAAAGCAGAACCCAGCCAGGAGGAAGCTCTTACGGTTCCTTCTACTAACACGTACTTACTGTCGGGGTTGAAGAACATGCTCAGCCACAGCGTCTGGTGGGGGAACCCGGACGACCACAGCTGCTCCAGCACAAAGCGGTTCTCCGCCTCACTCTGGATGCTGAGGACATCTGACGTGTTGACTGAAGGAGCAGAGCGCAGCGCCCCAAGAAGGGGGGGTGTTAGCTGGGATGGGCGCTGGGAATAGACCCTCTCATGGCAGGGGTACTAGGGGACTATCCTCTGGGGTGGCTGAGGTAACACACGGGCTAGGGTTTGGATGCTAGCCCGCAAGGTCAATTGGAAATAAGGAAGACATGCAACTAGATTTTTCATATTCATTAAATTAATCCATATATATAAAAAATATATATATATATTTGTTTTTTTTCAGATTTAACTGAACCATTATATCATATTTCCTAATGCACTTAATGAGGTTTATTAAATTGGAAAAAATACAGAAGTTCCGCAACTCACTTATGCGTTTTTATTTAATAATGGTAGTGTATTGTGATGAGGGAGCTCAGTTTGACGGCCTAGTCTGTCAGTTGAAGCTATGGGTAGCCGATGAGCTCAGCTTGTCAGAACAGGTGTCTACCTTTCTGCCTGCAGTGGTCTCTGGCTTTCTCCAGGGTTAGTCTTTCGACCGCAGGCTCAAAGTTATAACAGCCGTTTCCAAACTTCACCCACGTAGGGGGACAAACCACCTCGTAGATGGTGAAGGCATTGCTTCCTGTGTAAGAGAGAGAGAGATAGACAGTGTTCAGTTTTTCACCTGCGTATTCTTCCAATGTGTTGCATTCCTGTGGTTTATCAAACCTATTTGATGATACTTTGCGCAAAAAACGGATTACTAAGTGCGTAACAGGTGAAATGAAAAGATAATAAGAAATGTGATGAAACTACCGGTAGATTGTTACAAGTCGAACAGCAGGGACAGCGCCCCCTCTGTTTGAATATTAGCAATTACCTGTCACTACCCATACAATACACACATTGAAATGTGTAGGTTTGCCTCACAGCTTTTTGTGAGCATTTTCGGATTTTGTTTTTTATTTTGCTACTTTCTATATTTTACTCTTTCTATATTTTACATCTTTTACTCTTCACTTTACTGTTATCGATAGAAAAAACGAATCCTTGTAATATCCTAACATATTACAATTATTATAATAATTATATTATAATATTACAAGTTAGTTTGTTGTCTTGATACTGTGGGTGTACTTTGAGGCATATTTCAACAAATAGGATTCAAAACAACCAGAAAAGGACCTTGAAGAACGAATCAGAAGACAGCCCCTGTCATCCTCCATCCTGTGTCTCTGGGGTCATCAGTCGGCTCATTATGCATGCGGAACACCTGGGTTCTAAACTCTACCTCTGCCACAAAACAAACCGAAAAAACGGAAAGCGAGGGACCCAACTGACTTGGCGGGGGGACGTGGCACAGTGCCCCCGGGAGCGGCCTCTCGCAGTCGGCCCGCCTCCAGCCCCCGCTCACGTCCAGGTACACACACTCCCCCGTCACAAAGTCCTCCTCGTCCTCGCTGACGTCCCAGTGGGCGTACACCGTGTCGCTGCCGTCCGACCAATGGTAGTTCTGGCCGTCCTGAGGGGGAAATGAGGTCACAAGAGTCGGTTGGGAGGTGGGCTGAGACAGGGGCGGATATGGTGGTCATGGCCTGGATGAGGATAGATACATCACTAAGAGGAAGTAGGCTAAACTAAGTCAGGCTAGGCCACAATAAGCCATGAGAAAACTAGATGAGCTTAAAGAAAGATAAACTGAAATAATAAACGCTCGACAAAAAATGACTCCACTAAACAGCGCACAGCTAAACTACTAAACTACCAAGCTAACCTGAGGTGAACTAAACCAATTCAACTAAGCTAGGCTGAAAAAAGGAGAAGAGGAAGTAAGATAGATAAGACATACAGGATGAGAGCCACAGCATCAACAAAGCAGCGCGGAGAGGAAAGGGAGACAAAGCAAACAGACAGCGGGAGGCCTGCTGGGGAAATTAATTCCATCGTTTCATCTTCAGCTCACTTCAGCCTGTGAGCGCGGCATCCGTGCGTGGGCGGGCTGATTATGTCGACGCCCTGCTGTGAGAGCATATGCTGGGAGCGTGCACGTCTCATGCACATCGTTTCAATTCAGGCAGTGGGGCCCAGATCTGAGCCAACCTCATACAATAACCTTAGCTCTGACCCAACCCTAGCCCGTAATCCTAACCCTAACCCTAGGCCCTAACCCTAAACCCTAGCCCTTAATCCTAGCCCATAGCCCCTAATCACACACATTACATCCTGCACCAACGCGCCGGATATCTATGAAGAACTACATCGCTCGGAGAACGTACATGTCTTTCCGCGTTGCCGATCCTTGTGGGGGTTTGTGGCAAGAAATCGCCGATCACAGAAACCAAAACACTGTTTGTTCAGTTGGTTGCTACTGTTAATTTACATTCGGGCTTAGAAACGTATACTGCCCCCTTGTGTATAGGGATGCTAACTGCAGGCAGCCCAGCAGACACGGGGGCTACGTACGTCCTGGCTGTACAGGCCGATCCAGTGGGGCGCGGCCAGCCGGTTGACCAGCACGGTGAGGAAGGCCTGGTGGTAGGCGTCCGTGATGCTGGCCAGCTCCGAGCCCACGTCCATGCAGGCCTGCTGCGCCTGGTACCAGCTCATGTTGCCCGGCAACACCTTGTAGTTGCGGCTCTTGTAGTCCACGTTGTCCGGGGCGGGGTGGTGGTACGTGTGGGTCGGCGGTTTGGATGGGTCTGAGGGAGAGAGAGGGGGGTGGGGAGGGGGGGACGGAGAGACTATTATGCAGTCGTGTTTTTTTATTTGATACCATGTTTGTTCATTTGCAGACAGACAGACAGACAGACAGACAGACAGACAGACAGACAGACAGACAGACAGACAGACAGACAGACAGACAGACAGACAGACAGACAGACAGACAGACAGACAGACAGACAGACAGGCAGGACAAGTAAAGTAAATTAAAAGTTCCAACTGAACTGAAACAGCCTTTCTTAAATTCTGCTCTTTGTACAGATTTTTTTAGTAGTTTAGTTTATTCATCTACTTTATTTTAAGCATATTTTGCGTGAAGGGAACTTGCAAATTAAGAATTTCATTGCCCAGACAGTGCAAACTATGTTTCCATTGTGTATATGCAAATAAACGATCTTGTATCTTGTATCTTTGCAGAACAAGACCGAGTGTTATAATGCTAGTAGCAGGAACCAGATTCCAGAGAAGCAGGTTTCAGATGAGTGTTTATTTACAGGTTCACTTCCTTAAATGACGAAGAGGTGGACTAAAATAGACTTGTGAGGCCTTCATCCTTCAGACGAACGACACATTGATCTGCTGTCATGCCGCGCTCTGATTGGTCGGTCTCAGATTGCATTGCTCCCTTATTTAATATTGAACTCGCTCAGGGTCACCGATAAACAGATCCGATATCAAACAAAGATCCAGTTACACGTACTTACGTACTAATAAACACTCGCTGTGTGTACTGCAATGAATGTTTATGAAATATTGACCGCTTCGTCAGATTACATTTTCTCCATTTACCATGTAGAGTGAAAGGCAGAACGTTGCTAAGATATTAGCAGGTGGTAAACCAAATGAACAGGGTAGGTGAGGCTGATGAGCGTCAACTAAGAGTCGTACAGTCGGTAAGACTGTGTATAGTCAAACGGCGTTTGTTTGTTGCCACTTTAGGGGAAAGCTACCTAGCCATGGCAGTTTGTATGCACTGCATTGAATTTAATTGAGTTGCGTTGTGTTACGTTGAGTTGAGTTGAGTTTAATTTAATTTAACGACGTCAACCATGAACCTGGGGGTCCTAACGAACCGACT
>NC_082395.1:4332276-4334776 GCF_031168955.1 Gadus macrocephalus | reverse complement strand
CAGCTGCGCTGCTCGTCCTCCTCGTTCTTGTCTTCGAAGAACTGTGTCACAATCTGGCGTGAACACACACACACACACACACACACACAACCACACACACACACACACACACACACACACACACACACACACACACACACACACACACACACACACACACACGCACACACACACACACACAGCGGCTAGTTGGTATTTATTGATGAACCTGTACAGAAACCTTGGTACTCGCAAGTGTGTATGCAGTCGTGTGTACAGGTTATTGTATAAACAGGTCTATGTTGGTATACATGGTATGCATATATGAATATACGAACAGGTATGTGTGCAGGTGTGTGTGTAAAAGTGCATTTATGGGCGTGCATTAGAAGGTAAGTGCACAGGTGTATAAACCGGTTTGCTTCAGGTACGTGTATGAACAGGTAGGGGTACAGGCGGTTGGTACAGGTGTGTCTACAGGGGTTTGTGTGTAAAGGTACAGCTGTATGAATAGTGTCTGTGTGTGTGTGTGTGTGTGTATGTGATTGTATATGTGTGTGTGTGTGTGTGTGTGTGTGTGTGTGTGTGTGTGTGTGTGTGTGTGTGTGTGTGTGTGTGTGTGTGTGTGTGTGCGTGTGCGCGTGCGTGTGTGTGTTTGTGTGTGTGTGTGTGTGTGTACAGCTGTGTGAAAATGTTCTTACATCTTTACATAGGTGTAAAAACAGGTGTGTGTACCGTTGTGTATCTGCAGAGGTGTGTGTACTGGAGTGTGTACTCACAGGGCTGTTATCAGACCACGCCCAAGACCCGTCCGAATAAGGGTCTCTCTTATTCAAGCCCACCCAGAACCATCGGCCCTCTGTTCTGAAGAGGGAAACAGAAAGAGCAAGTAACCACGGAAACCAACACCCCAGCTGTCACATCACATCCTGTGTGCACAGGGTTTGAGATGAAGTCTTTCCTCTGAAAAAAGGTTTACATGAAATTTGAAAGATTCCGGTTTCCTCAACTTTGGAACCTGTTCAACTTCAGGAGCACGTCTAGTCTACGTACTGAATATTTATTCGGCTACAAACTAGTTTACACCATGTCAAATAAGTCGTTGGTGGGGTTCAAAAAAGGACGACAAAAGTCTGTTGGCATTCTAAAAACGTTGGCATAAGTACTCATATCTAACGTTGTCTGCGATGCTCCATCTTCGTGTGAGCATGCGAACGTATCACGCTTGGCAACTGTTAGTGCTTGGCACTTGCTTCTATGAACATCCTTACTGTGCCGACAGTGATATATTATTCCTCCCTCTTCTAACAAATGTATTTATTGAAAGTCGCTTTGGATAAAAGCGTCTGCTAAATGCCCTTAGTGTAAATGTAAATGTACCGCCCTGGCTTTCCATCCCTCATAACACCCTAGTTTGGTGGGAGCGTGGGCGGCTGTACGAACCCTTTCGAACATGGTGCTGAGCAGTCTCTTGACAAACACCTGCTCCTCATAGTGGTGGAAGGCAGCCAGCTTCGCTCCGAGGGCCTGGCAGAAGAAGTCTGCCTCCACCCACGAGCGCTTCATCAGCACCTTCTCATCATGGAACACCTTTATAATACAACACACACGCACACACATGTACACACACACACACGCACACACAGACAGACACACTGGTTAAAAGAACAATCATGAAATACACATTACACATCAACCAGCTAATCCTCATTAAACTCCACTGGTGGATGAATACAGGTTAAACACAGTAAGGCCCAATCCCATTTCTACCCCTTACCCCTCTCCCCTTACCCCTTCAAAACAAGGGGGAGGGGGTAAGGGGAAGGGGTAAGGGGTAGAAATTGGATTGGGCCTAAATACCCCTTCGGACTCACACACATTAAACACCAATAAAACACCAATAAAACACACATTAAACACGACAATTATGCAGACATCCACATTAACCAGCGAATCTTAACAGCAAAATACTTTGGTTAAGACATAAGGTTAGACTTCTTTCCGGATGCTACTTAAACTATTCCGTCCTCTGTCCTACCAGGGCTGAGGATAGAACCCAGACCCACCACCCACCTTGAAGCAATGCCAGAACCCCAGCTGCGATTCCCAGCCTGGCGGACAGGGGGCGGTGCTGTTGACATGGTAGTGGTAGTAGTTGCGGACGCTGGGCAGCACGCCGGCATGGCCACCGGGAATGCTGTGCTTGCACACAGACAAGGCCTTGTGGGTAACGCAGTCCTTCACCTCCCACTGACCCCAGGGCCGCACCGCCGGACATCACCACGCAACCCCCCTGCGCTGACTGGGGTCCACGGAGCAGCGTTGGCATGACAACGAGGGGACAAAACACACAAACACACAGAGATAGCTTGTAAGAAGCAAGATGGAGTGAGAGGCGAGAAAAAAAACAAAACGTAAAATAGAAAGTAAAAAGGATGAATTAATACTAGTATCTACTTTAACTGTCTGTCCTGCTACAAAAGAAAACAAAAGTAAAAAAAGTGCTATGCATAGTTTCTGG
>NC_082395.1:4303962-4332176 GCF_031168955.1 Gadus macrocephalus | reverse complement strand
CGTGTGAGTGTGTGTGTGTTTGCGTGCGTGTGTGTGTGTGCGCAGGGGGGGTTGTTCTGGGTCCTGGTATGTTATTACAGGTGGAGTCCATTCACCCCTCCTCCAGAGAATGTGCGTCTTTCCTCCAAGCCAGGACTGCCGTGGAGCAGGAATGCAGCCAACGTAGTGTGTATAGCACTTAGAGGGGAGCTACAACGTTAGCTCCCAGTGTAGCGTGTATCACACGTACACACTAGCTAGCATGTAAGCACACAGCCCAGCGTGTAAGATACTTAGAGGCTAGCTAGCTAGCTAATGTGTTCAACAAAATTCCTCGTACCACGCTGTGTTTCAATAGTGTACCCGTTTAACCCCAAACATAAAAATAACTGATAAAAACATACAAGCTGCAAGACATACAAAGTGGTTTCAAAATAAACCACAGAAAAACACCACAGATCCATGATGCACTGGGTCTGCCGCTGTTATGTTCCCCTTAAGGCCAGCTCTCTCTCTCTCTCTCCCTCCCTCTCTCCCTCTCTCCCTCTCCCCCTCTCCCCCTCTCCCCCTCTCTCTCTCTCTCTCTCTCTCTCTCTCTCTCCCTCTCTCCCTCTCTCCCTCTCTCCCTCTCTCCTCTCTCTCTCCCTCTCTCTCTCCCTCTCTCCCTCTCTCCCTCTCTCCCTCTCCCCCTCTCCCCCTCTCTCTCTCTCTCTGTCTCCCTCTCCCTCTCCCTCTCTCTCTCTCTCTCTCTCTCTCTCTCTCTCTCTCTCTGTCTCCCTCTCCCTCTCCCTCTCTCTCTCTCTCTCTCTCTGTCTCCCTCTCCCTCTCCCTCTCTCTCTCTCTCTCTCTCTCTCTCTCTCTCTCTCTCTCTCTCCCTCTCTCCCTCTCTCCCTCTCCCCCTCTCCCTCTCTCTCTCTCTCTGTCTCCCTCTCCCTCTCCCTCTCTCTCTCTCTCTCTCTCTCTCTCTCTCTCTCTCTCTCGGACAGAGTGAGTCAGGGTGGACGCTAACACCAGACAGTGCGTGAGCGGCCCTAAATCCCGGCCTTGTCTCTGCGTGTGTGTGTGCGGGTCCTACCTCAGGACAGTCCTTGGGCCCCGGGCTGCTGAGGTCATCGGGGTCAGTCTGGCCCTTCTTCTGACACACCGCAGGCAGCCGCTCTTCGCACGGCGCTAGCTCCCAGTTAGCATCCTGCTAACACATGCACTCATCAGTCCAATGCTACCTAGTGCTACACAGTCCAATGCTACCCAGTGCTATTCAGTACAATGCTACCCAGTGCTATTCAGTACAATGCTACCCAGTGCTATTCGGTACAATGCTACCCAGTGCTATTCAGTACAATGCTACCAAGTACTTATCATTACAATATTACCCAGTAGTATCACAATACTACCCAGTATTATAATAGTACGGTACTACCTAGTGCTATTCAGTACATACTACCCAGTCAAATGTTACCCAGTGCTGTAACAGTACTGTACAGGCAGTTTGGGATTGGCTTCTTTAAATACCGGTAACCCAATAAGAAACACGGGGTAGCACCTGTACTGTAAAACCTAGAGAACAGGTAACATTTAGAAGGCATCCTTTGTCCAAGTGTTTTGCTATACTGCTGTTTGAGGTTAATAAAGAGAGAGAAAGAGAGAGAGTCAATCATGTAGCAGGATGGGGCTGGTAGAATTGGTGCCAGCCAATAAAGGAGTGAACATCGCATCTTGGATCTGTGGAAAGCCAGATGACCCGTGGATTCCCGATAAGGAGATAGCGATTGGTCAACTAAGCATGCCTAACAGTTATGCTCAGCCATACCCAACACCTGCTCCAACCACACTTTATCAAATGAGAAGGACCTGACCCATTTCAGTGAGGATCAACATCCGCATGGAGCGAGCATTCCCGATCCCTCAGGGCCGACAATACCAAACTCTGCCCACGCCCGATGGAAGAAGAAGAAGAAGAAGAAGAAGCAATCTTACAAAGACAACAAGGCCGGAACACTCTGACTCAGATGATGATAGCCTAGACTCTAGAGGAAGACACTGCAGAAGAAGGCGACACTTTCCAACTGGTTACCCTCTGTAATGGCCTCCCGAGCACCAAACCATTGGTTGAAAGCATTGAATTGTAAGAGGCCATGAGAAGGATGCAAAATGACCGAATAAAATAAATCAAAACACTGAAATGCTTACAATAACGTCCAATGCATCAAGCCACCATTTACCAGGGACTACCAAACCATGACACCAGAAGTACTACGAGTCACCAGCCAACGCTCCAGGGCGGCAGTGAAAGAGGCCGAACAGGCACCGAGGATACTGGAGGAAAGCCAGGAAGAGAAGCCGATCCGAAAATCACAACGTGCAAGAAAGACAACCGATCGTTAGAAGGCACCAGTAATAACCGAAGGGTGTGACTCAAAGAACGCAAAGAAAAACCAAGACGGAGAGACAGCCAAGAAACAAGCCCAGGCCCAGACCTGATACTAAATACATGGTTTCCTATTTTTACACAGCAGCTTCTATGCAGCTTCCCATAGATATCTCTAAAGCCCAAAGGTCGATCCTGCTGTTCAGAGCTACCGGCCAGCTCTGCCGTTATAGATTGCCTCGTTCAGGTATGTTATGGGTCATATTTTGGCAAAATTATGATATATAACCTAACTGCACTCTCCTAATGCTGCTGATCCACTCTGCCTAATTGGCTACATCCTAAGCCAATCAGAGTGCTTTTTACAGTCCATAATCACTCTCTGCCTAACTGTCCGTCCACACCAGAAGCGAATTGAGCGACCAAATCGCCGGAAGTCATTCACTTTCTATGGGCAAGAGCGACCAAAGCGACCAAAGCGACCAACGCTACCAGCGGCCAAAGTTGAGCGACCAGAGCGTCAAAAAGAAGTTGAAAACTTTTTAACTTTATGCAAATGACTATTATTCGCTTCAGCGACCAAACACTGACAGCCAATCGGAATGTAGACGCTCTTCGCTTGCGTGGATCCCAGGGAACATCGGCAGGCACTTTGGTTCCTACCTACCTTTATTCACTCACTGAACAAAATGTCGGCTGAAGTATCGCGGCTGTAACTGGGCACCCGGTGTTGTACGAACCCACCCTTTTTCAGTTCAGAGATCGAAACGCCATAGTGGTTTGGATATCAAGTGATGATAAGCGGGAGTATTTATAGGCTACATCTAGAACGTTCGTATTCAAGCGGGAATCATTATAATTTGCTCTACATGCCACCAATCTAACCAACCAATCGCGTGTAGCATGCTTTAAACAAAACCGTCACATAAACAAACTAATCGACATGACGAGGGATAAATGACAAGGGATATATCTCTTGTCTTTTATCCCTCTATTCCCCACTATTCACGGAGCCTGAGGTGAATAATTTTTAATTAAATAGTCTAGATAGATAGATAGTCAAGTCTTTATTAATACCAAACGACACAAATCGTCGGGAATCCATTTAGGTGGTTCGTCCCTGGACAAGTCTGACTGGACATACACACAATACATCACATTAAAACTAGACACGCGTTGATAGATAGATAGACAGAAAGGCCTAGATAGATAGATATGTTCCATTATTTGCCTTGCGGAGCCAACCAGTCCTGTGCACGTATGCAAATTAGCCATGTGCGCCAACGTCTATTTGTTTTGAATGCGACGAATGAGTGCAGATCATGATTTGCAGATCCAGATCAGTGAAACATATTTCAACTACTACAGCACGCAGGGTTTTTTGTTCTCGGTTGTAATTAGCCTACATTTTAGGATTTTTTTTATATTGGGGGGAATCACTGTCCTACTTGTTGTCGAAGCACTTTATCGAACAAGCAAAACCGTCTCGGCAATATGGCCAAGGTGTATGGGAGAGTTCAATATTTGATATGGCTGTCTGTAGGGCCTACTAAACGCATACGGCTCCTTTAAATGCGTCTGCATAAGTGAATTGTACGTCATGAGCGACTTGAGCGACCAGAAAAATTCGCAGCGAAAATTCGCAGCGAAAATTCGCAACGACCAAAGCGTCTTTGACGTTTTGGTCGCTCCTGGTGTGGACGTACAGTAAGTCATCGACTTTATTTCCTTTTTTACACTGAAGACCAGATGAACCTTTAAACACGACTTTGGTCGTTATGCCATTTGGCTAACGGTGTGTTCTGTACGCTGTGTGGGGCGGGGCAGGGCGGGCCAGGTTCTGGTCAGGAGAGGCCTTGTTCTAGCGTGGGTCTCACCTTGCGGTCCGCCCGGCCACACAGCGGCCCGTGGCGGCTGAGGGTCCGGGGGGGCTGGTACTGGGCCCACTGGGTCAGGGTGACCGGGGAGCCGTCCGACCAGAACACAGCGTGGGACGTCTCCGTCTTCAGACCGATCCACACCTTGGGACTGAGCCCGGAGACTGTAACACACACACACACACACACACGCACGCACGCACGCACGCACGCACACGCACGCACGCACAAACATGCACACACACACACACACACACACACAAACATGCACACACACACACACACACACACACACATACACATGCACACACACACACACACACACACACACACACACACACACACACACACACACACACACACACAAACATGCACACACACACACACACACACACACACACACACACACACACATACACGTGCACAGACACACTTTCAGAAATTGTTGTGTAATTGAGCTTTCACTTTGATAAGTGATATCTACTCTTGCTACTACCAATACAAAACATGTATTTAAATAGTAAACTGTATTTCTGATATCCAAGGCTACCCTGAACTCTGTCCAGTTGTATTTGATTTTGATTTGATTTGATTCATTTGGAATAAAGACATGTCCAAGGGATATAAGAAAAACATGACAAAGTGCAAGCACTTATTTCCATCATTTGGAAACGAGGCTGTGCGACTTGGTGTGGTGCAACCTCCTGTGAAACTCATCCTACTTTGGCCGTCCTCAGCCACACTTGCAGCTCTGGACAAAGGCGTCGGCGGATCGGGACTGCCCGGCTGACAGGGCTGACTTACAGTCGTCCAGGAGGCTGATCAGCTGCTCCACGTGGGCCAGGGAGTGGAGGCTGGTGAGGTGGGCCCCGAGGGAGAGGCAGGCCCTGGACGACTCCCCCCAGCTCCCGGCCTCCTCCACGGGCAGCACCCGGTGGCAGAGGCCGTTGTGGGGCGTCCAGCCGTCAGGACACACCGTGTGGTGGTACTGCCAGTTCTCTGGTACAATGAAGTGAAGAGGGTAGAGGGGAATACAGCACAATCAAATAAAGTCAAGTAAAGCAATGTTAGGATAGAAAAGGAAAGAAAGTTAAAACAAGGAAAATATGAATTAAAGAAATGTATGCACACACAAAACATGCAATAATGCGTGCATGCGTGTGTGTGTCTGTGTGTTTGTGTGTGTGTGGGTATGCTTATGTGTGTGTGTGTGTGTGTGTGTGTGTGTGAATTAGGGCTTTGACTCCGAACTTCGTTATTCTAATATAAGTCGAATATCAAAAAATAAATCAAAATTCGAACGAATATTAGGCAGCCCTTAATATTCGAACCTGTTATGGGCAGGCCAAGAGGGAGCGATGTCGGAGAACCCGACGCAGTCTATTCATAATATTGTAATGACCACGGAAGAGGCAGTGAATGAAGTATTGATTAAACAGCGATTTATTAGTAATCTAATAAACCGTTGGAACACGCACGATCGGTAACCATAGCAACGCGGTTAACAGACCTTGCGAAGCCCAATTCAGGTCTTACTGAAGGCATTTAATGGTCAAAATCACATTAATAAAAATTTGAATATATTCGAATATTAATATTAATAAACATACAAACTTTGAATATGATTTTTGGGCAAAAGTCAAAGCCCTGATGTGAATGTGTATGTTGATGTGTGTATGTGTAAATATATGTGTATGTTTATGTGTGTGTGTGTGTGTGTGTGTGTGTGTGTGTGTGTGTGTGTGTGTGTGTGTGTGTGTGTGTGTGTGTGTGTGTGTGTGTGTGTGTGTTGCCCCACCCAGTGGCTCCGCCCTCCTGCTTATGTTGGGGGTCTTCTTACAGATGTAGGGCAGAGCAGACTCACAGGTCAGGCTCTGCCAGGCGCCCGCTGAGTTGTACACGCCACACGGTCGGTTGTCCTGCAGCGGGCTGCCGGACACGCCTAGCACACCAGACCCAGTTATGACACACACACACAGATTATAACGTTCACTATGCTGCACCACCATCACTGCATTACTATCACTGAATTACTATCACTATACTGCACTACTATCACTATACTGGACTACTATCACTATACTGCTGCACTACTATCACTATACTGCACTACTATCACTATACTGCACTACTATCACTATACTGCACTACTATCACTATACTGCACTACTATCACTATACTGCACTACTATCACTATACTGCACTACTATCACTATACTGCACTACTATCACTATACTGCACTACTATCACTATACTGCTGCACTACTATCACTATACTGCTGCACTACTATCACTATACTGCTGCACTACTATCACTATACTGCACTACTATCACTATACTGCACTACTATCACTATACTGCTGCACTACTATCACTATACTGCACTACTATCACTATACTGCACTACTTTCACTATACTGCTGCACTACTATCACTATACTGCACTACTATCACTATACTGCACTACTATCACTATACTGCTGCACTACTATCACTATACTGGACTACTATCACTATATTGCTGCACTACTATCACTATACTGCTGCACTACTATCACTATACTGCTGCACTACTATCACTATACTGCACTACTATCACTATATTGCTGCACTACTATCACTATACTGCTGCACTACTATCACTATACTGCTGCACTACTATCACTATACTGCACTACTATCACTATACTGCACTACTATCACTATACTGCTGCACTACTATCACTATACTGCACTACTATCACTATACTGCTGCACTACTATCACTATACTGTACTACTATCACTATACTGCACTACTATCACTATACTGCACTACTATCACTATACTGCTGCACTACTATCACTATACTGTACTACTATCACTATACTGCTGCACTACTATCACTATACTGCACTACTATCACTATACTGCACTACTATCACTATACTGCACTACTATCACTATACTGCTGCACTACTATCACTATACTGCACTACTATCACTATACTGCACTACTATCACTATACTGCACTACTATCACTATACTGCACTACTATCACTATACTGCACTACTATCACTATACTGCACTACTATCACTATACTGCACTACTATCACTATACTGCACTACTATCACTATACTGCACTACTATCACTATACTGCTGCACTACTATCACTATACTGCTGCACTACTATCACTATACTGCACTACTATCACTATACTGCTGCACTACTATCACTATACTGCACTACTATCACTATACTGCTGCACTACTATCACTATACTGGACTACTATCACTATACTGCACTACTATCACTATACTGCACTACTATCACTATACTGCTGCACTACTATCACTATACTGCACTACTATCACTATACTGCACTACTATCACTATACTGCACTACTATCACTATACTGGACTACTATCACTATACTGCACTACTATCACTATACTGCACTACTATCACTATACTGCTGCACTACTATCACTATACTGCACTACTATCACTATACTGCTGCACTACTATCACTATACTGCATTACTATCACTATACTGCACTACTATCACTATACTGCTGCATTACTATCACTATACTGCTGCACTACTATCACTATACTGCACTACTATCACTATTAGGGCCCGACCGATATTGATTTTTGAGTGCCGATGCCGATGCCGATTATTTTCAGAGAAAAATTACGATTACGATTTAATCGGCCGATTAAAAAAAACAAAAAACAAAAAAAAACATATAAAACGTAGTTTTTGATACCTTAAATATACTTTAAACACTTTTGACGAATATGTGAATTGAATGCAGAACCTTTGAGTGTTTTAGAATACATTTACAGTCAAAAATGAGTGCAATGTAAAATGTAAAATAAATAACTAACTCCCAATGTGCTGCGCTCGTGAGCAGTGACTAACACGTGCGTGCTGAGCAGTATGGTCTCACCGTTAGAGTCTACAGTATAACAAATTAACATGGCCTGGGACCTAAAGAAAAACAGGCACAACATGCTCAAACAACACGTCTTGTGTACATTGGTGAGGTGAGCGCGCAGCTGCCTGAGCGAGCGTGCTTTCATGTTGTACGGTAAAATTCAATCTCCTCTTTTTTACTCCAGCTAAAGTTGTTAGTTAGCAAGGCGAGTAGGAGCGCAATCTGCAGGATACTAATCGCAATAACATTTATAAAAAAATAATAATAAAAAAAATCGGTTGTAATCGGCGTCTTTTTGGCCGATGCCGATTATTTTCAAAAAGGCTATAATCGGCCGATTAAATCGGCAGGCCGATAAATCGGTCGGGCCCTAATCACTATACTGCACTACTATCACTATACTGCACTACTATCACTATACTGCACTACTATCACTATACTGCTACTATCACTATACTGCACTACTATCACTATACTGCTGCACTACTATCACTATACTGCACTACTATCACTATACTGCACTACTATCACTATACTGGACTACTATCACTATACTGCTGCACTACTATCACTATACTGGACTACTATCACTATACTGCTGCACTACTATCACTATACTGCTGCACTACTATCACTATACTGCTGCACTACTATCACTATACTGCACTACTATCACTATACTGCACTACTATCACTATACTGCACTACTATCACTATACTGCACTACTATCACTATACTGCACTACTATCACTATACTGCACTACTATCACTATACTGCACTACTATCACTATACTGCACTACTATCACTATACTGCTACTATCACTATACTGCACTACTATCACTATACTGCTGCACTACTATCACTATACTGCACTACTATCACTATACTGCACTAATATCACTATACTGCACTACTATCACTATACTGCTGCACTACTATCACTATACTGCACTACTATCACTATACTGCACTACTATCACTATACTGCACTACTATCACTATACTGCTGCACTACTATCACTATACTGCACTACTATCACTATACTGCTGCACTACTATCACTATACTGCACTACTATCACTATACTGCTGCACTACTATCACTATACTGCACTACTATCACTATACTGCACTACTATCACTATACTGGACTACTATCACTATACTGCTGCACTACTATCACTATACTGCACTACTATCACTATACTGCACTACTATCACTATACTGGACTACTATCACTATACTGCTGCACTACTATCACTATACTGCTGCACTACTATCACTATACTGCACTACTATCACTATACTGCACTACTATCACTATACTGCACTACTATCACTATACTGCTACTATCACTATACTGCTGCACTACTATCACTATACTGGACTACTATCACTATACTGCTGCACTACTATCACTATACTGCACTACTATCACTATACTGCTGCACTACTATCACTATACTGCACTACTATCACTATACTGCACTAATATCACTATACTGCACTACTATCACTATACTGCACTACTATCACTATACTGCACTACTATCACTATACTGCACTAATATCACTATACTGCACTACTATCACTATACTGCACTACTATCACTATACTGCACTACTATCACTATACTGCACTACTATCACTATACTGCACTAATATCACTATACTGCACTACTATCACTATACTGCACTACTATCACTATACTGCACTACTATCACTATACTGCACTAATATCACTATACTGCACTACTATCACTATACTGCACTACTATCACTATACTGCACTACTATCACTATACTGCACTAATATCACTATACTGCACTACTATCACTATACTGCACTACTATCACTATACTGCACTACTATCACTATACTGCACTACTATCACTATACTGCACTACTATCACTATACTGCACTACTATCACTATACTGCACTACTATCACTATACTGCACTACTATCACTATACTGCACTAATATCACTATACTGCACTACTATCACTATACTGCTGCACTACTATCACTATACTGCACTACTATCACTATACTGCACTACTATCACTATACTGCACTACTATCACTATACTGCTGCACTACTATCACTATACTGCACTACTATCACTATACTGCACTACTATCACTATACTGCTGCACTACTATCACTATACTGCACTACTATCACTATACTGCACTACTATCACTATACTGCACTACTATCACTATACTGCACTACTATCACTATACTGCACTACTATCACTATACTGCACTACTATCACTATACTGCTACTATCACTATACTGCTGCACTACTATCACTATACTGGACTACTATCACTATACTGCTGCACTACTATCACTATACTGCACTACTATCACTATACTGCTGCACTACTATCACTATACTGCACTACTATCACTATACTGCACTAATATCACTATACTGCACTACTATCACTATACTGCACTACTATCACTATACTGCTGCACTACTATCACTATACTGCACTACTATCACTATACTGCTGCACTACTATCACTATACTGCACTACTATCACTATACTGCACTACTATCACTATACTGGACTACTATCACTATACTGCTGCACTACTATCACTATACTGGACTACTATCACTATACTGCTGCACTACTATCACTATACTGCTGCACTACTATCACTATACTGCTGCACTACTATCACTATACTGCACTACTATCACTATACTGCACTACTATCACTATACTGCACTACTATCACTATACTGCACTACTATCACTATACTGCACTACTATCACTATACTGCTGCACTACTATCACTATACTGCACTACTATCACTATACTGCTGCACTACTATCACTATACTGCTGCACTACTATCACTATACTGCACTACTATCACTATACTGCTGCACTACTATCACTATACTGCACTACTATCACTATACTGCTGCACTACTATCACTATACTGCTGCACTACTATCACTATACTGCTGCATTACTATCACTATACTGCAAATCTATAAATTTACTGCATGACTATCATTATACTGTATATATACTATATATGAATTGATATAAATTAATTCAAAACAGGGTGGACCAGTGATATCATAAAGTAATAAATGAATGAAGGGTACCAGTGGTGAAGTTGACCAGGGCCAGAGGTGCTCCATCGGACCACTGCCACCCCCGTCCCTCCGTCAGATGGTTCAGTCCGATCCACACCATGACCCCGACGTCCGCCAGGCGCTCTGATACAGAACACACACAGCAGGCTCCAGGACTCCCCAACACATCACCCAAACCGCCTGCTACCAGGTCTACTCTCTACTACCAGGTGGATGTACCTCATACCAAAAGGTGTACTGTATACTAACAGGTGAACTGTGTACTACCGGGTGTACTGTGTACTACCAGGTGTACTGTGCACCACCATGTGTACTGTGCACTACCAGGTGTACTGTGTACTACCAGGTGTATGTGGTGTAAACCACCAAGTATACTGTGTACTCCCAGGTGTATGAAGTGGGTCCTCCCAGGTGTACTTTGTACCCCCAGGTGTGTGCGGTGTGTGGTGAACCTACCTCTGATGTACTGGTGTTCCGCCAGGCTGGTGATGCTGAGCAGGTCTCCGCGCTGCGCCCGACAGGAGGCCCGGGCCTGGCTCCAGGTCACGATGGTGTACAGGTTGAACTGGTAGCAGGCCTGCAGCTCCTGGTTCGACTCCCAGAACGTCTCACAGCTGGAGTCTGTCCGGTCGGAGAGCACGTGATGGGAAAAAGGTTAGATGAGTGTGTGTGCGTGTGTGTGTGTGTGTGTGTGTGTGTGTGTGTGTGTGTGTGTGTGTGTGTGTGTGTGTGTGTGTGTGTGTGTGTGTGTGCAGCAGCCAAAAAATGTAAGTGAATAAAAGTAAATAAATTAAGTAAAAAAAAGTTTTAATTTCACAATATTTACACCTGCTATCTATCATTGCATCATGCATATGATCATTGTGATCATATGCACTGGTATCTACCAAGACAAACTCATCAAATAGCCTTTGTAAGAGAACTGACAGGATGGATAGAAAATAAGGAAGTTGAAAATGTGTCTGTGATTGCTAAAAGCAGTAACTGGTTCCTCCATCCATAGACAAGAAGGATCTGAGAAAGCTGAATCACTTGCACTTGCAGCTGTTCTAGCAAAGAGATTTTAATTAGAAAAGGAAGAACGAGACTTGGCTTTAGACACTGAGGTTGCAGTCTTAGAAGCAAACATTAAAGATATGGACCTGATTGGGGATGAATTGAAGCAGCATCCCACTGCCACTTCAGATGAAAAATGAATGAGCGTTTTGAATCTGCTCAACGGAAGACAGCTTTCAAGCCATTAAAGGTCATGCCGATGACTACGCTGATGACAACGATTGTGGTCACGTTGAGCACGATGGCGACATCACTCATGATGCTGATGATGACGCTGATATCACTGATGATGATGAGCACGAAGATGACACTGTGGCAATAAAGTTTGCGCGTGTGCATGTGCGTGCAAGTATGTTTATGTACACATGTATGTGTGTACATACACCTGTGTTTGTGTGTGTGTGTGTGCGTGTGTGTGAATGTTCGCGCACGTGTGTGTGTGTGCGTGCATGCACGTGTGTGTGTGTGTGTGTACGTGCATGTCTGCGTTGTATATACCTAGTATGGGGCAGAAGCCCCACCTCTCGTCCTGGTCGTAGCGGGGGGTTGTGGCACACCAGGGGTGGTTGTCTTCCCGGCCCTCCGAGGTGCACTCAGAGTACCAGCGGTTGTTGTACTTGAAGGGGAAGGCACAGGGCATGCCCTGGCCGTTCCCCAGCAGCGTGTGGACGTCTGCGGGCAGAATAACGGTCTAATGAGGACCGCAGTAAAAGGGCGAGCCATAGACAAGGACGGATTGCATACAAGTGAGAGCCACAGACAAATGAAGACTGCACACAGGTGAGGACCAGAGACAAGGGAGGATTGCATATGGCCGTGTACCGAAGGCGTGTGCACGACTGATGTGTAACTTGTCTTCAACCTCCCCTGCACTCTTCCCTTCCTTGTTTCGTATGATTAGCACACCCCATTGATAATTGTCCTGCAATGTCATGGTTTGAAATGTTATTGATCCTGTATCTTGATGTCATTGTTATATTTCTTCATGTTATTATCCTGTATCATCATGTTACTGTCCGGTATCTTAATGTTATTGTCCTGTTTATTCGTTTTATTGTCCTGCATCTTCATGTTCAACAAATAAAGACTGAAGTCAATGAACAGAAACCTAGCCTGGTCCTACCAGACCATCGTACTTCATTTAATTTGATCAGAAGGTCTGGAACTGCCCAATTGACAAACGTTCACTCACTTGGAGGCGGGTGTCTGTTGACGTTTTAAAATGATTGGATCTGCCCAGTGCCACTCTGGATCTGCCATAACCAATCGCATAGTGTTTGGTCGTGACGTATGTCATGCGACGGGACCGGCTCCTTCACCACTAATGGAGCCAGCTGAAAAATCAAAAATTTCCCGAACCCGGTGGGGAGAAGCGCCACAACATCATGGCCACCAACAAAACTCAGCAAAGCTTGTTCTTGCTCCGGCTTCAATTGATCGATATTCGGCAGCGATCCCACAACAGACCGAATAGCTTCTCTCGTATCCTTCTCCATTGTCTTCCTGGTCTTCCTCTGACTACCACTAAAACTGGCGCGCGACCTAGACGTCATCGTTCTCAGCCACTCCCTCTGTTCGCTGATTGGACCGCCAAAAATCTGGCTTCCAAGTTCCTAGGAACCCATGCATATGAAGCAGACCCAGACCAAGTACCGAAGTGAAATGAAAATTGAGCGGAAGTAGGGAGGTGGGCGGTGCCAGGCTAACAGAAACCATGCGGTCAAAGTCAAAGTCAGTGGGTGTTATACGTTAGTCATTAACTCACAAGGTCTGAACACAAAAACATCCACCTAGTCACGCAAATAAGATAGAAAATGCAAAATCAAAACCCAAACAGAAAACAAATAGATAAAACCGAAACCGAAACAAAATGGCGCAAAAGCATAGCATGCTCGCCGCTCCCCCAAAGACCCTCAAGACCAAACGCGCGGCGTACCTTCGTACGGCACCGAGCACGGGCCCTCGGCCTCGGTGCCCAGCCGGCGCCAGGCGTGGTACGACTTCCGGGACGCCACCACCAGGCGGCCCATCACCGCCAGCTTCATCTGGGAGGCGCCGTACAGCGAGGCCCCGTTGCAGCGCCAGAAGACGGTGCGCAGCGGCGTGTCGCACTCGAACAGGCCCAGCGGCTGGGTGGCGTCCGTGAGGTTGAGGCCCAGGCAGGCGCTGGTGCCCAGGTTGTACAGCCGGTGGCGGGACATCCAGGCCCAGAGCGAGCGGCGCGTGAGCCGCCCGCAGTCCTCCAGCACCAGGTTGGAGCGGTCGGCCGCCACGCAGCGCTTCAGGGGCCCGCTCTCCAGCACGAACACGCCCCTCTCTGGGGGGGAGGGGGGGGGAGACAGAGGAGAGAGGGTGGTGGAGGAGGTGGTGGTGGAGGGGGACGGCGTTTAGACAAAACGAAAGGAAAGAGATGTCAACAAAAGGATGACGCAGGGGAAAGCAGATGGGGAGATGGAGAGAGGGAGAGGGAGAGGGAGAGGGAGAGAGAGAGAGAGAGAGAGAGAGAGAGGGGGGGAGAGAGAGAGAGAGAGAGAGAGAGAGGGGGAGAGAGAGAGAGAGAGAGGGAGAGGGGGAGAGAGAGAGAGAGAGAGAGAGAGAGAGAGAGAGAGAGAGAGAGAGAGAGAGAGAGAGAGAGAGGGGAGAGGGAGAGGGAGAGAGAGAGAGAGAAAGGGAGAGAGAGAGGGGGAGAGAGAGAGAGAAGAGAGAGAGAGAGAGAGAGAGAGAGAGAGAGAGAGAGAGAGAGAGAGGGAGAGGGAGAGGGAGAGGGAGAGGGAGAGGGAGAGGGAGAGGGAGAGGGAGAGGGAGAGAGAGAGAGAAAGGGAGAGAGAGAGGGGGAGAGAGAGGGAGAGAGAAAGTTTAGCAATGTGAGGTAAGAGAACGGAGCATTTTAGAATGAAAAGAGATACCTGCATCGAGAGGTTCAATTTTATTTTTTATTGGTAATCCTTGTTTCAGTGCAGTAGCAGGTCAATAACTGTGGAAAAACTGTGTTTCATCTTTACTTTTAGACACTGATTAATCGATGTATGGTAACCTTGACGACCGTTAATTGTTTAAGTAATCATGGCAGAAAGACTAGAGTTTTAGATTTGAATCTTCCCTTTCCGTATCCCATCAGCAAAGTAGAGGTCACTTTTTTAGTGACGTCATCTGGTTGCATGAATAGTTGTTGTGTGAAGTTCAAGGGCTTAGGTCAGGTGTCTTCTAATGTGTGCCTTTAAAACCAAATCTGACAGAATACAGAATAAAATTGTGGTGCCTAGTTTCCTGTGGTATAGCCAGGCACTGATGCCTTTTGAAGTGAAACATATAACTATGTTGTAACTAGATATACAAACAATACAATGGCGTGTATGCTGACCTGACCTAAGAGGGGTTGTCCTGAACCCTGTTATCCCCAGTATAACAGGGGAAGGAGAAGGGGAAGTCGTCAGGGTTAACAACATGATTAAGGTCACAGTAAATATATGATGGGCCTCCACATTAAATGTACATACATTGTGTATATACAATGGCCACCCCCATTTAACTTGTGAGTACTTGTGTTTGTGTGTCGGCTCTATTGGCTCTATGAGGTAAGTAGTGTGGATCAAAACAGCATTAATCAACATTTGGATAAAGCAGTGCACTCCGCTTTTGTCCGATAGTGATGATGCATGATGATCCTAAGATGCATGCTGAAAAATGCGCGACACCGATATTTAGTTTAGCCAATTAACTTCTCACTTATTGCCAGAGACACATCAAACGTTGTGAATGTGGGTGACAGGCTCTGACCGCGTCTCAAAACAATCGCTCGATTGTGTTGAGGCGCAGGCAGAGCATGTCACCCACATCCACAACGTTTGATGCATTTCTGGGAATAAGTAAAAAGTTGCAACTGTAATGCATGCAAATGTTGTTTCTAGTGGACGCACACACACACACACACGTCTCCACACAATCGCTCGATTATGTGGAGCCGCAGCTAGGCAGCGTCTCCAGCCTCAACCATAAACAACATTTGCATCATGCATCATGAAATCTGCGACTGAAACCCAAACTTACTGTAGAACTCCACGAGGGAAGCTTTATCCAGAACCTCATCTTCATCCGAATTCACGGACGACACGCAACAGCACAAACTCGCCACAGCAACAGCTACCACGGCCAGAAGTTCACCGCGGCCAGCGATCGGCATTTCGACAAATAGTGGAGTGGGAGAAGAAGAAGAGACACAACTTCTTGGGACGCGCAAACGTCCGCATATTCCGAGTGTGTAACTTTAGAGGGAGCCGTGACGTCACCAATGACGGAGCCCCGCAGACGGGTCGACCCTCTCTGCAGCACCGCGGGGCACCGACGGAAAACATGCACACGCATGCCTTCTCCCTCTCAGATATCTTCCCACCAGGCCTTAGAAATAGTCGTCTAGGATTTGTGGTTGAGATACTTCTCGATATCGGCAGACAGACAGACAGACAGACAGACAGACAGACAGACAGACAGACAGACAGACAGACAGACAGACAGACAGACAGACAGACAGACAGACAGCACACAAAACACACACGCACTTTCACCAAATCAAATGGACAAAGTTTGAAAATAAAGAAGGTGATAAAATAGATAAAAGTAGAGTTATTCTTTATTAATTATGTGCCACAAACACAACTCAAATGCTCTTAATTATTAAGAGTCACAACAGTCAAATGTCAAGGCTCAGCCTTGCTTTGTAGTCCGTAAATACAAAACAGTTTTTCAGTAGTAGACCACTCTTCTCTAGGTTGTTCAACAGGAACATACAGTGTTTAAATTAGCTTGTCAGAGGCCAATATTACAGCAAATTTACAGCCAGAGCTACAGCCTGCCATTCTTCTTCTCAGTGTTTGCTACTACTGTCTTAACGTCCATGGCCACTGTGCCACTTAATAATTGCTTATATACATCACTCTCTCTCTCTCCCTCTCTCTCTCTCTCCCTCTCTTAACCCCTCCCTCCTCCCTCCTCCCTCTCCCACTCAAACCACAGATTTGCGCGCCATCTCCAATGTGTGCAGCAGACGGAGGGGCAGTATGGGTCAGTGTGTGTGTGTGTGTGTGTGTGTGTGTGTGTGTGTGTGTGTGTGTGTAGTGTGCAGAGCAGCTGTTGCGGGTTCACTATCGACCTAGCGTGATGCTCATGTCCCTTCCAGTGTTCTTGTACGTGACGTTTTTAAACGTTGAGGTCGAGCTACGGAACAACGGGTTGGTTCCCTGAGAGAGAGAGAGAGAGAGAGAGATTAATTATTCTTCATTTATTTTAGATACATACACACACGCAAACACACACACACACACACAAACCAATACACACACACACACACAAACACACAAACCAATACACACACACATAAACCCACACAAACAAATACACACACACAGCTATGCCCTTCATACTCAACAGCACATGCACACATGACCCCTGACCCCGTCGAGCCTCCGAGGTCGACCGGGGGAAGCCGGGACCCCGGGTCACGTGGCGGCGGTCCTCACCGACTGCCACTTGGCGTTGGAGCGCTCGGCCTCGAAGCGGGCCACCTCCTTGCGGTCGTGGACGGAGACCAGCAGCTTCCAGGCCACCAGCAGCACCAGGCCCACCAGCAGGACGGACAGGGACACGGCCAGGATGATCATGGTGACGTTGGGCGGCTCGGGGCAGTCTGTGGACGGGGCAGAGCGGTTCAGCCACACACACACACACACACACACACACACACACACACACACACACACACACACACACACACACACACACACACACACACACACACACACACACACACACACACACACACACACACACACACACACACACACACACACACACACACACACTGATGGAGGGCAGCCTGGGGAGCGGGAGGCCGCGGGTACGGTTTTGGCTCAGGGGGTTGGGGGTTCGAACCCCGCAGTGGGCTGCCTACCTGTAGGTGGCTCTCTGAGCAACGCCCCACCCCTGCTCCTTATCACATGGATGTTTCATTATAAAAAATAATAATAATATTATATATGAATTGATATTGTATGAATTGATTGATATTATATAATATTATTAAATGATGCTATGTATATTATAGCATATGATATCATATTATAGTTAAGTCATAGTTTTTGTATAACTGGGAACTATAGGTTTATAGTTTATGAAGCTCATATAATAGTGAACTATTAGTAATATCATTTATTGATCTAAAACAGTGAACTATAGGTATATTGTGTATGTTCAATACTGATATCTAACCATAGATGTTCAGGTTGAGAGTCTCTCTCTCTCTCTCTCTCTCTCTCTCTCTCTCTCTCTCTCTCTCTCTCTCTCTCTCTCTCTCTCTCTCTCTCTCTCTCTCTCTCTCTCTCTCTCTCTCTCTCTCTCTCTCTCTCTCTATATATATATATATATATATATATATACCCATCTCCATCTACTTGTACTCACCGTAGATGTGCAGGTTGTGTGCGCTGGTGCCCAGCTCTCCCATCACGATGCTGAAGGAGATGAAGCAGTCGCTGTCGGTCTTCAGGGTGCACAGGGTGGCGTGCCTCTGGTCCAGCTCTGGAAACATGAGGACCCGAGTGAGCACCGCGCTGCATGCCGTACCCGGAGTGCAACTCGATCCGCTTGCCTCCACTTTGACATCAGTCTGATTTCCATATCAAAGGTGTGTGTGTGTGTGTGTGTATGCATGTTTTTTGTGCGCGTGTGTATCCTTTTGTGTGTCCTTGTGTTGAGGGTTGTGTATTTGTGCACACATTGTCTGTCCCTGTGTGTGCGTGGTTCTGGTTGTGTGTATCGGCTCATGCATGTGTGTGTGTGTGTGTGTGTGTGTGTGTGTGTGTGTGAATGCGTATGTGTGAATGTCTCCCATGCGTGTGTCTGGGTATGTCTGAGGGAGTAGTACCCAACACCATTGTGTTTCCAACATGAAGCTTAAACATGGTCTTTGATAAGCGGATCTCCCTCTCAGCTTGCATGTAACCAGGATCACAACAGCAGCCAGGATGTACCCCATATCCAGGCCTATCGTCTTACCCGACAATAGCACTGTCTGTACGACAAGGTTCACACAATGTGTTCTCATTGTGCGGCCGTGCCTCAAAGGGCACGGTTGGCCTTCTGTCTGGAGTGCAGCCGGATGGACTTTCCTGATGGCACTTCACGTCGTTGCCCTCCGGTACTAACCCTCCTTCTCACCACAGCTAAACTCCCTACCTTGACCATACCGACTCTAGCACATCCCTACCCTTACCTTACACATTTCAAAGCCTTAACCGCAGCACAACCCATCACCAAACTCTAACCTTAATGTCCCAGAACTTAAGTTTCCGCATTCGGTCTCTAACCCTAAAACCAAATCTTGATCTTAACTACACATAAGCCAGGGTGTTAACTAAGGGGGACCATGGGGGAGCAGCTGAGCCAGGGGAGCCGGACCCCCATTTAGGAAGCTGGGTTAGGGGGGGGGTCTTTAAACAGGAAGCTCGGGTAATGTAAAGCATTGAATCAATTAACACAGAGCAAAACGTTTCGCACCAATCTTACCTTCCAACAGGGACTGTTCTTTGTCCCAGTTCAGCCCTTGAAAAGTGTTTTTATAACACACACATCTGATCATTGACTGTGGTAATTCACACACTGACTCAATCCATTCCTTAGAATCCAAAACTCAAACCTAACACTACAGATGAACTACGTTCATCTAACATGTTTAAGGGATACAGGTGCATCAATTCAGAGAGCGTGCTCTCTTTTGTTCTGTTTTGTACTGGCTGAAGGCTGTTGGTTTGTCGGACGGGATTCCTGGAAGACGCTCACCTGTGGAGGTGTTGATGCTGATCTTGGGGACGGTGCACCTTTGCACACACAGATCCAGGCTGTCCTTGGTTTGTAGGTGGCACTCTACACATGCCCTGAGGAAACACACACACACACACACACACACACACACACACACACACACACACACACACACACACACACACACACACACACACACACACACACACACACAACCTCAGACGGTGTGTCTATATATGAACCCAACATAGTTCATGCAAAGAGAGAGAGCATGTGATGTCACGGCGAGACTTATGTGAGAGCCCTCACATAAGAAATGTTTCTGAGTTATTCACATTTCAAACTTGTTACAAAACTCACACACTGTGTCTACACACATTGATGTTTCCCAGCAACTCAAAGGTAATGCACAAAAGTATCCGAACATAACTCTGCAGAACTTGTTAGAAAACAAAGATTGCGAGGGGCCCGATACGAGGACATTTGTTTTATGTCGCTGTTTTCAAGGACACTTCTGCTCCATTATTCTGCGAAAATAATCTAAATTCCAGGAGGTAAATCTTATCCCACGAGACTCCTCTTGGCTGCGAGTGCTGCTGTGGCCGACGTCTCCAGCCTGTGTTTTTGGCCTGTGCTCCGGGGGACTGTTCCATCCCAGGTGGATGTCAGGGAATCAGACGCCCTGTTATCAGCAGGTTCCCAAGGCCTCGCCACTCACTGCCATTAACCCTTACACACCCCCCCCCAGCCCGGAGGGGGCTGACAGCCCTGACAGCCCCACCGCACGGCAGAAAGGAAAGCTCCATGCTTTGTGTTGGGGGCCATTAGTTATCTTTTGATGTCACTCGTGAAGAAAGACGGCGGAGACAAAGAAGAACAAGGGACCTGGAATGGGATATCACGGAATCGAAAGAGGGAAGAAAGAAACGCAGGAAAGAGGAGAGCGAGGTCTGTGATGCTCTCAGGACTCTCATACCATATCAGACAGGTGAAATTAGTGTAGTGGGTGTGGGGTCGAAGCCTTACCTGTAGGCATACTTGAACGAGGTACTCCCCCTAACCGCTACTGGTTTCTTAATGACATGAAACTCACTGTAAGTCACTTTAGATAAACGGCTAAATGACTAGATAGTTATAGATTTAAATACCCACAGGAGATCAGAATTTCTCTACTATATATCACACACTTTTATTCAAATGGACTTACATGATTTCCAGTACATGGCATAAAGGAGCAGTAGGGGTTAGGCCATCTTGATTAAGGATTTGCCCTCGGGCTTGGAGTAAACCTTAACCACTGATTAGACTATCCAGCTCTACTTGAGTGCTGATTGGCTTGCAATGGTTCGATAATGTTAAAGGGGTCATAATATGCTTTTGGAAATTCCTCCTCACCTTTAGGGATCTATGTAGCTTTCTCATTATTGACATCACCAGCAAACATATTTGCATAAGGCAAGCCTCGTGGCTAGTTTGGCACGTCCTCAGACAATGGTGGTTAGAGTTGAGGCCACTGTAGTTTGGTTCTAGTTTGTGGAGCCGCCGTGCCTAGAAGACAACTTTGTGTTCCCTTAACTTAACCAAGGACAGCTTCCTGAAACCGGCCATGGTTCACTGCTGGATTTAGGAAACCGTTATTCCTGAAAGATTCCTATTCAGTAATATTAATCGGTAATATGTATTCTGTAAGTATGCTCAATTAGTTGTGGATTGGTTACGATTAAACAAACAAAGTAGCTACTACCGAGTGTTCGAGTACGTCAAGAGGGTAACAGTGAACATGAACACCTGGGGGGTAACGGTTTACACCTGGGGGAGACAGTTTACACCTGGGGGTAACAGTTTACACCTGGGGCAAACAGTTTACACCTGGGGGTAACAGTGATGAACACCTGGGGGTAACAGTTTACACCTGGGGGTAACAGTGATGAACACCTGGGGGCAACAGTGATGAACATCTGGGGGTAACAGTTTACACCTGGGGGCAACAGTGATGAACACCTGGGGGCAACAGTGATGAACACCTGGGGGTAACCCAGGTGGTGTGGAGGGCGTGGCTACCTGGCTGAGGTGCAGGTGTCTCCACAGGTGGGGCACTTCTCACACAGCTTCCCTGAAGCCCCCGGGACGGAGCACACACACTGGCCGCAGTCGCAGCGCCCCCGGCCGCTGCAGGACGTCCCGTCCTGGGACACGCACACCTCCGTGCTGCTGCTGCAGTTGCAGTACTCCCCCAGCCAGCCGCTGTCACACACGCACTGACCGCAGTCACACTGGCCGTGGCCTGGACGCGCACACACACACACACACACACACACACACACACACACACACACACACACACACACACACACACACACACACACACACACACACACACACACACACACATATATATATATACACACACACACACACAAATATATATATATATACACACACACACACACACACACACACATATACATATGCACACACACAGATATACGCATACATACAGGCATACACACAAAACCAGGCACACTCATGCAGACAAATATAAACACACACATACACATTCATATACACACACACACACACACACACACACACACACACACACACACACACACACACACACTATTATACACATCAACGTGTAATACTCTTAAGTATCTGTTCAAACAAAACATAATTACACCAAACAGTAATAAAATACAGAGGTTTTCCGCAAATGACATGCTTCTCGCGCCGTCTCTCCACCACACACACACACACACACACACACACACACACACACACACACACACACACACACACACACACACACAAACACACACACAAACAAACACGCAAACCCACCTCCACAGAGCTCGCCGCGGAACCGACCGCACGAGTAGTCGTCGCACTCGCAGAAGCGGCCGTAGACCCGGCCGAAGCTGGAGGCGTGGCACACGCATCGCCCGCAGAAGCACTCCCCCTGGCCGCTGCAAGACTCGGCCCCCTCGTCCTCGGTCGCCCGGCAACCAGCCCCGTTGCCCCCGGTGACCGCCTCCTCCTCCTCGCTGCACTCGCACTGCGACCCCACGAAGCCCGGCTGGCACACGCACACGCCGCACTCCGGGGAGCCCTGGCCCTCGTGGCACAGGCCGGCGGGGGGGGTGGTGGTGGTGGCGCTGGAGGCGTGGGCGCTGGTGGTGTTGAGGAGGGGACCCGCTGGTGGGCAGTGGCAGGAGCACAGGGAGCTGAGGTCCACCACCAGCCCGTCCTGGTAGCCCACGGGCCTCAGGAGGAAGCGCCCCGGGGCGGGCAGGCAGGAGGTCAGCTCCACGGAGACGTTGAACACCACCTGAGGGGTGACACACCGAACACCGGGAGTTCAGGGGACCGCCGCACGAAGCTTGGGAACACTTGGGATTTCAAGTGGAGGGAAGCTGAGGGAAAGCTGCATTGGCCATGGCTAATCTAGGAGGTCGCCGTGTTCTACCGAGAATCCTCAATGCAGTGTAAAGCCTCATTCATGAATGCAGTCTGTTCCAGCAATGTTCCAGAAAATGTCCTGCATGGGGTCATGAGTGAATGGGAACAGGGATTGGGAAATCTGCAGCGGAAGCTGGTACAAGAAAGAAATGTTCCTGAACATATCTGCATGTGTGAGTAGTGTAATCAAGGTGCCTGCTATGTTATCCCAGTCATTTACTGGGAACTATGGCTGAGGGGGACCTCAAAAAGTATTGGATAAAGGGTAAAACTTCTGTTTTGTGGTTAAACCAATAGTCAGACTTCTGTTTTGATCGTTTAAGGCCGACTTATTGAGACCTGCACTGATGTGACTTGATCACTAGCATGTTCAAACAAGGCATCCCTTTTAGAGAGCAGTAAACTCTGGAAAGTGTGAAAAGTTGTGGACTCATGTTTAGGAGATAAAGAGTTCAATAAAGGTGACTGATTCAAGGGGATTGTTCTTAGAGGGAACAGTGGCTGACCGTGTCCCCAGCCTTGATGCTGGCGCAGCGTTTGAGACCGGGGTAGATACTCCCATCGGGGCAGATGGAGGTGAAGGCCATCTGGAGCTCCTCGGTGTCTCCCAGCACCTCCAGCTCTATCTCTGAGCGCAGATCCTGGAGGAAGAGGGGCAGGGGGTGTCACAATGTAGGCTTCTAAATGTGACAGCGTTTCATACTGATCATAGTGTCTGCAAAACCTACAATGCTGGATGCAGTGGTTTAAACGGGATTGTGCTTTATAGTGATGATAGTGTTTATAACAACTACGAGTCTGACTACATTCTTTTTTTTATTGAGTTTCCATTCTCCACCTGTCCACCAGATGTCTCTAGACCTGACCCCTAACAGATCCTGCCACTCCTATCTGAAAGCACACCCTCAATTCTCATAACACAATACTAAATGCATTTTTTTGTGTGATCGTGGTCAAAGTGCTAAGAAAACCTAAAATGCTCTTCTTTATTTCCTTCATGCTTCTCAACGCAGACATTAACAGGTCTGAAGCAATCTGTTAGTGGGAGGATACAGTTACAAAGCAGAACGCTAACTTAATGACCCAATGCTTTGTAAATGTACCGTTAAGTGACATCTCGATTGATTGGGGCAGGGTAGTGTAGTAATGATGAGGGTGAGTTCCTAACCTAAGGACATAAGGACATGACCTTTGACCGGTTCTTTCCCCTGTCTGATCCCATATTTTACCTCCCACGATTTACTGAGTCAGAGCCAGGTGTGTCTGACCCGACCGAGTGGAGGCAGCGCAGTTGTGATTAACAGTTTGTCTGGAAGTCAGGTGCCCGACCAACAGATGAATGGATAACTGTGTCTGTGTTCCACTGACTAACTGACTCACTCAGACGAAGCTCTGGTTTTCTTTGTGCAGTCCAACAAACAAGGAGGAATATTCAGAAGGTGCAATGAATACGAACTAATGTGTTTGCTATTTAATAGTTTAACGAGGATAACACGGCACAATATGTCAGTAATTGAGAACAAGATTTTCGACAATTTCGTGAAATCTGATTCGGTGTAGTAAACATGTATTTCACCATGACAATTATTATTGTTCATTGTAGTGGGAGAGAGAGAGAGAGAGAGGAGAGAGAGAGAGAGAGAGAGAGAGAGAGAGAGAGAGAGAGAGAGAGAGAGAGAGAGAGAGAGAGAGAGAGAGAGAGAGAGAGAGAGAAGAAGGAGAGAATCAGAGCAAGAGCCAGGAGATGAAACAATGCTAGCGTGTTCAGGCTTGTTACCATCACAAGGTAAAGGGAGGGCCAGGGAAAACCAGGGGAAGTGTATGAAATAGGGAAAGCGGGAGAGTATGTCAGAATAACACACAGACGAGAACAAAGCAACAAACCCGTAGGAGAGCAAAGAGGAGGGCTTTCATGGTAGTGTTAGGATAGAAGATCATCGCTGACAATATATTGGTGATGCTACAATATGACAAACTGTAAACCTTCAAGGTCAAAATTATTCTGCAATGAACAAAACCTCAAAGCATTTCTCCCAAAACTGCCTAAAAAGCTCTTCACAAACGCACACTTCTTTTACAACCGCAAAACCTTTAACCTCATCCAAGACGCTAACGCGAATCCAAGGCACTCGCCTGTTCAAACTACTTTAACTCACGTGGAAGGAATTTATTTTCCATTGAAACTTTCAATACATCACTGCATGTGACTCATGTGCAGTGATATTGCGTTTTATAGAGCTCATGCTGTTTAATATAAAGGCTGATGGGATCTTGTCTGTGTTTCTTGTTCCTGTGTGGCAGTGAAACAACACCAGCCCCTCAGAGACTCCTTCCTGGCGTAAAAACGAACTTGCTTGGCTAATGATGAACTGACTAGGGTTCCAAACAATGCGGAGGACCAAAGTCTGACCGTGCACTGTGTTTATTGCTGTTCGGGATCCACGAGGAGGCTCGCTTTGTGTTGTTAATAAAGTCGTGTTTACTTTGTACGCCGTGATGATGAGCTCCAGGATGTTCCGGGAGTCAGATGCCAGGACCCCCACCGTGGCACCCGGTATCAGATTAGCATAGTTCTGAAAAACAACAGCAACACACATAAATACGCACCACACACACACACACACACACACACACACACACACACACACACACACACACACACACACACACACACACACACACACACACACACACACACACACACACACACACACACACACACACACACACACACACATACATATACACACACATCCCCTCATCGGACAAATGAACACGTAGATAATCTCACAAACACGTGCATGCACACAAACTGTAAACGCAGACAAAAGCACATACATGCACACAGATACTCACAATCGCACATCTCTCAGTACACAAACACGCACACAATCGCACAACCCTCATTACACAAACACACACACACACGGAAAACACACAAACATTGACGCACGTACACACAAACACACAAACACACACACACACACGCACACAAACACTGACACAATATCACAGACACACATGTGTACAAACACATACACACACACACACACGAAAACACGCAAACACACATTAACGGACACACAGTCGACAGTAGGTCCACTGTTACAGCCGTGGAGCCCGTCAACAAGTCTTTGGGAGGAGAAAGGCATGGACCAGGGACAGAGGCGTGTTTCAACAGGTCCGCGGAGCGTGCTCAATGAATCAAAAATGTGTTCAGCTTACTGATAATGAACCCCCGACGGCGACTGTACTTCTTCTTCATTTCAGTCCTGCATGACTCACCCCCATTGGCTGAGCCTTCCCCCAAACCAACATCAAAGAAATGAGACGCAAAAGCCGTGAGATCTCCAACCAATGAGATGCCGCACCTACGGGAGTTCGACCAATCAGAAGGGACGGTCAATTACACACCTCGTAGTTGTGTTTCTGATTCTCTGTCACAGCGAATATCAGCAGGATGTTGTTCTCCACCAGCTTATCAATCAGCTGACCCAGGGTGGGGTATTCCTGAAGAGCGCAGAACAAGAAGACATTTCATCATGACAGCAGAAACCAAACAGGTGTTGAGGATCAGAACAAGGATCAGCCTGTTCGTGGGAAAAGGGAACACAAATTCTGTGTGTGGTTGTCATCCACCATCCGCAAAACAGCGCAGTTAACCATACAAGTTAACCCCTATTGTTTTTTTTACAACAATACATTTCGCCTGAAATGTGATTGGCTGATTAACCTTGCAGATATTTTCCTTTCAGTACTATTTGGCATCGTAACCAAGGTACATTCCTGTATGTTTCAATAAAAGTTCCCAGGAGTTCCAAGGAGCCGAAGGACACGATAAACACCGGTCCTGCCCTCACCAATATGGCCGACATGGAGTAGTCATTGTTCTCGTCCAGGTGACACTGTCCGTCGTTGGGGATCACGATGCCCGCCAGCTTGCTGTCCATCCCAAAGTGGGAGTCTGCGTCGCTCGCGAACACTAACAAGCGCATTGAGTCGTTCCTCCATCCAATCTTGTCCTGTCAAGAGAGATGGTGGTTTAGCCAGTTTAACAACAAGAATGAAGGACGTGTTTCCCGCTCTGGTACTGTGGTATCAGACAAATCTGGCGTCCATTTTGGTAGGACTCCACCTGAAAGGCTTGTAAACCGGTCGTACTCCGCAAACGGCTGCCTGCATGATGGCGTCGAAGCCGCCCTCCGGCACGTCGATGTTGGCCGAGATGCGCTGCTTGGAGATGATCTGGTTGAACATGCTTGTGTCTGTCGTCAGGGACAGGACGTGTTTGTACCCAAAAGTGGGTGGACAAACTAGGTCTACGCTCCTGGGAGAGACGGAGGGGAACACACACACAGAAAGAACGAACATTGAAGCTGTGAAACTAAAATTTTTACTGATCTAAAATGATGGTAGGGCAGCTGTGTCTAAATGAATATCCGTCTAAATCTACTTTTAATAAGGTTCTACCTTTGGAGGAAGTATCACAGGGGAAGCACATATGACCTTTGAGTTGACCATGAAATAAAGGTTGTATCTCATCTATAACATGATCTGCAACCACCAGAACCAACCTGACTCTTT
>NC_082395.1:4298962-4301462 GCF_031168955.1 Gadus macrocephalus | reverse complement strand
TAAATAGAGGCTTTATAGGACGAATATAAGGCACAGTATTGCCTTATTCTGAATGATTTAACCAAACACAATTATATTATTATTACTTATAATTCACAAGTCGCCAGAGTGTCGCGCCTCTCTTACCTTCCACATTGGAGACACAGTAACGCAGTAGTAGACTCAGAAGTATGAGCCCCATGAGTCCGCACGTTACTGGTGGAGAGGAAAGAAAAGTAGATAGATCTCAAGTTGTCTCATGTTTACGGTCAAGGTACAGCAGGACGGACGAAGTCGACTTAGGCGCAAATGAGTTATGTGGCGCCGCGACCAGAATGCGCGACGGCTCCATTACCTGAGTGGGACGCGACTACCTGCCCTGCCTTATATAGTCACTTCCTACAGGTGAGATAGCGAGGGGGCGGCGTGCCGGGGGAGGAGGGGCGCGCGACGGCGCACTGTAATAACGCCCATGACCACCTGACTGGTCTTAAAAACACCAGGAAAATGAGTCAGGTGAGGGTTACAGTGATAATAAGGAAATGATTATAATAGGAATAAAAAACACCAGGAAACTGAGACAGGTGAGGTTACAAGTGAATAATAATATAATACAAGCACCAGGAAAATGAGACATGTAGGTTACAGTGAATACTAATAAAATAATAATGATAAAAATAATAATAATAGTATCCGGAAAATGAGACAGGTGAGGTTAAAAGTGAATAATAAACATTGAGGAGCTAGGAAGGAACGTTGGATGACAATGCCACCTGTGGTAGACATTGCTTGAGAAAGATTTAGACATTAGTTAAGAGACATTTTTATTCATTGGCGAGAAACAGTTTTAGACATTCGATAGAGCCATATGTACTCATTAGTAGAGACAGTTTTAGACACTAGAAAGAACCCTATGTATACATTAGCTAGAGACAGTTTCAGATATTAGATCGAGGGCCGTCTTATACATTAGGTAGAGAGAGTTCTACACATTAGGCCGAGTCCGTGTTACACATTAAGTACCGCTTGGAACAACGCCATGAGTCAACATCAGACCCTTTCGGTTCAAGACATCGTAACAAAGCAGACTTGTTAATGATTTGAACCAAACCACCGGCTCACAGATCATTCCGGTCATATCTCAAGATGTTTGGCGCTGGTTATTACAGAAGCACATACACATAAGTGTGTATGTGCCAGAAGCACATACACATAAGTGTGTATCTGTTTCTGTGTGTGTGCGTGCATGTGCTTCTCTGTGTGTGTGTGTGTGTGTGTGTGTGTGTGTGTGTGTGTGTGTGTGTGTGTGTGTGTGTGTGTGTGTGTGTGTGTGTGTGTGTGTGTGTGCGTGTGTGTGCGTGTGTGTGTGTGTGTGAGTGCTTCTGCCATGCACGGGCATTGAACCATCAACAGCTGCAGTTCAGATTTCTCTGCTTATCCCCGTATGAATGGACACGGAAAACTCAGTGTCACGCCCCCCCTCAAGATCGCTCCCCAAGATTGGCCCCCAGGATCTTAGCTCCCCATCTGTTACACCCCCCCCCCCCCCCCCCCCCCGCCCCAGACCCCTCAGCTTCTTCTCCTCTTTCATTTTCTTCTTCTTCTCTCTCTTCCATTCATTTCCTCTCCGGCTCTATAATGGCCGCCTCCATGCTTCTATTACAGCTGAGTTCGGATCTATGGAACTCCTCAATTATACACTTCCTGCTAACGCCAGCCTTCACATGCTGTACCTGGTGGTGCACACACACACACACACACACACACAAACACACACACACACACACACACACACACACACACACACACACACACACACACACACACACACACACACACACTCACACACACACACACACACACACACACACACACACACACACACCAATCATCCCTCACACCTGCCTTATCTCTTCTTCTCTCTCCTGCTCCTCTCTCCTCCTCTAACACCAAGGGCAATCATACACACACTCACACATGCACACAGACACTATCACACAAACACACACACACACACACGGTCACTCTCATGCAAACAAACGCACAGATTTATGCCCCATCTCGCGCCATAAATGTTTGAAAACCACGTACCCAAATGAATGTCAGATACATTTAGCATCCAAGATGCAACGGTCTGCATTGCCATACAGACAAGCACATCAGAATACACACATACTGCTAGCATTGTACCTACCTTGAACTAGCATTAACCTCTCTAGTGTGTCAGGCATAGTTATACTGACAATGGTCTAGTCTTAATCTCTTAGTGTGTCAGGTAGACTAGTGTTGGACTAGTCTTAACCTGTGTGTCAGGTATAGTTATACTATTATTGGACTAGTCTTGACCTATTAGTGTGTCAGGTATATATATATATATATATATATATATATATATATATATATATATACATACATTACGCTCCATAAAGCACTTGTTGTAGAGTGAGCTGTCCAGCCTGGGGGAGCAGTGAGGGGCTCACCTTGACAGGGTCTTCCCAGCGCATGCTGTCCGTGCTGGGCC
>NC_082395.1:4246077-4298862 GCF_031168955.1 Gadus macrocephalus | reverse complement strand
GGTCATTTAGTCATTTACAATGGTGACAGGACACGTATGGATCGCAGCACACTCGCAATGCACTGTTGTTTGAATACACGTGTATGCATGTTTCATATAGCTCTATATAAATGCTAAACACACATGTATAGAGCATATGCATCGATTTTATTGATGTTTCTACAGGTCTGCTCTACACAGACTTGTATCTATACTGACACTCTATGCATTTATATTCATCACTTGTAGCCATCCATTGAGCTGGTTGACCGCTACCTGTTCATCGGGACCGAACAAGGAAACTAATTATGCTGAGGATAAAAGCTAAAGGATTCCTGGAGTAAACATATCCATAAATCCCAACATACTGTGTAGAGTAGACACACAAACACACTCTCACACAAGCACTCTCTCTCTCTGACACACACACACACACACACACACACACACCACACACACACACACACACACACACACACAGTACACTGGGTGCAGACGGCAAGGACACGCAGATTCTTTGAGTGTTTTATATTTAAAATGTTTTCAAAGGAAGAGCAGGAAGTTTTGATGGAGCCAGGTGAAAGTGACATCTAAAACAGAACTTAAACACGATTTATTTTCCTTGTCTTGAAGATTTCTTACATCCACCAGACATGTAAGACAAAAACAAAGTATATCAACAAAAAAGTCACACTTTTTTTTTTCTCTTTTGGCCATCATTTTTATATATTTACAAATCTAGTCTAGTCACCTCTGACCTTCTTTAAGACATGCTGTCATTGCTGTTGCCACGGCGACAGTCCTCAATACACACCAAAGGAGACCCGTCAAATTAATTACCATTTATTGCTAAATTTAGATTAAAGATCACTTTCTTTTGAACACACTTTCATAAACAATTCCACTTTTTTTGTTTTTTTTAAACCAATAAATCGACGGTGAGTATTAACGGCTAATATTTGTGAGAGAACAGAATTTTGTGTTTCCGTTCCGAGTATAAAATTGTTGTTGTTTTTTCCTTTAGGAGTCGATAAAAGAGGGTGAATGACCAGAGAGGTGAACGTTGTGGTGTACTCATGACCCTAGCAGTGTCACAGAGCTGTGATTAGCGTTAAATCCTTTAGACCAATAAAGAGGAGAGGAAGAGGTAAGTTACAGCAACGTGGTGTTAAAGCAAAACATCGCGTGATTGATTTTTTTTTTGTCATTCTTTTTGCGTTTCTTTTTCGTTTTTTCCAAGCGTTTTAATAAAGGAAGCATTTCAAGAGGGAGGGGAGGGGAGGGGAGGGGAGGGAAGGGGCACGGGATTCGTCTCGTCTATAACGGGTTTTTCAAAAGGAAACAACACACAGCATGTTAAAAAACAAAACAAAAGTGAACAATAAAACCAACTGAAAAGTTTAAAAAGTATGGTTAGGGGTGGGGCGTGGGGTGAGGAGTGAGGGGTCGTGTGGGGGTGAAGGGTCGTGTGGTGGGGGGGGGGGGGGGGGTCAATGGGGGGAGTCAACAATAAAAATGCAGCAACACACACACACGCAATGTTTCTCTGAGAACAACAAGCACAACAAGCACGACATCAAGGACAACATCAACAACAACAGAGTGTATATATTCCATGTGGAGAAGTAAAAAGTTGGAATCGGCCCGCTCCCGAGCGAGGCGTAGGGTCTGCTTAGGTCCAGTCCTGGTGGAGGAGGGGGGAGGGGGGAGGGGGGTGGGGGAGGAGGAGGGGGGGAGGGGGGCTGTACCTGCAAGCCCACGCGATGCACCGGCCAGACCTAGGAACCTTGAGGTAGATCTCTGGTCACACTGACCTCAAGAGAGAAAACAACACACAAACTACTAGCTAGCTAACTGACAAACCTCTCCCGAACCGGCCCGTTCTGGAAAAAAAATTCCGCTCAAATTATTTTTTGTAACGTCGGTTGTCGCTTGACAAGATAAAAACTAATAAAAGTTAGAAGAAAAGATGCAGAGAATCATTTTTTTTTCTTCCTCTGGCGTTTCCTTGTGTGTTTTTTATGCCTTTCGCGTTGGGGTTCTTGGATGTATTGCTTTTGTACTCTCGCAGTGGTTATTAATACCAGAGATCGGGGTGGGGTTTTGGACATTTCCGGTAAACCACACGATGTGACGGATGGATTTCAGTATGATTCTAGCATAAGCTAGTTGTAAGCTAGCATTGGAAAGAGAGTTTGTATTATGGGATTTAATGTGACACTGAAGAAGGCACCTTTTCCAATTTTTAAATCCTAGATTTCCTAATAAAAATGGTTATCTGCATTAGCTGTTCGTGTCGTTGGAAAATATTTTGACTATGCAAAGCTACTTCATGACAACTGAAACAATAAAGAAAGAGAAAACGTAGTTAAGCAAATTATAAAACTTAAAACTTGAGTGGCAAGCAGAGTGTTCAATACCTCACAAATAAAACTCACTAAAAATCATTTAAAAAAAATGTCCTTCACATAAAAAAAAAAGAAAATATTTTCATGCATTTTTTTGAAAGATCACATCACACACGAGGAAGTCCTATTGAATACGTTTGGGAAGGAAATAAAATGTACATGTGGTCTCTTATCAAAATAAACCTTTGCTTTTAACCTCTCGGCTGTCATCTTGTTGAGTCTGTTTAGGATGTTGGGGGTCTCCGTTCTGAAAGAGAGTTCTGATTGGACACTTCCTGTGTCACTCAAAGTCAGAAGGGGGGGGGGGGGGGGGCGGGAAGGAGCCTGGCGGAGCTGTCAACCAATCAGCAGCCGGCAGGCATCCACCCATTGTATCTCAGGGCGTCGTCTGACACTGAAAACCACACAAACACACACACACAGTCAGAGGAATTAAAGAACCACTTACGTACAACATAAGTTTAACAAAACCTTAAACACTGAGTTATCTAACGCATCACCACCATCACCACCACCACCACCACCACCACCACCATTACCATCAACCCCATCGTCCCCCTCACCCCCCCCCCCCCCCCATCATTCCCACCCTCATCCTCGTACTCCGCTCCACTCATTGTGACGTCCAATCAAACGTCCTGTGCCGTGTTCCAATATCCATTCTTCCATCAGTAGCCTACACTTAAACGAAGTACACTATCCGCACTCACTAAGTGCGCTAATTTTCAGATGTCAGTGTTGTTCCAAATGGAATACTCCGTGGTGCACTAACCGGAAATCACGATCACGACTGCGGCTCCTCCCCCGCAATAAACATCCCGCCTTGAACGGTGAACTCTTTACGCCTAGCAGCTATAAAAAGCTATAAAAACGATAAAAACTACAAAATGACTCTATTAATGTTCCGCTACGTAGCTAAGATGGCTGCCGTTGAGTACGAAAAGTGTACATCGCCACACACTTTGACCGTTTTGAGTACAACATCCGGGTCCTTTCAGTACACCTATTTTCGCCCGATCTGAATCGGAACGCCCTACGTACTCAAACTTAGGCTAGTAAGTACGGATAGCATGGATATTGGAACACGGCACTGGTGTTGGACGGCGAGCGCTGGTCATGTGACGCGGGGTGCGTACCTGGGGTTACTTGCTGTGTTGACTGTAGGGGGAGGAGTTATTGGAGGAGCTCACTGGCTGCTGTGAGCCGTTGTCCTGATTGGAAAACAAACAAACAGACAAACAAACGTTAATGATGGCGGTTCATCGCCACGGCAACTGGGTCTTAAAGACTGTTCGTCAATTCGCCGCGGCAGCTGACATCATGTCGTATCGCTAATCGTCATGGTGACTGAATGAAGGACTGTTCGTTCCCGTGGCGTCCAACTGTAGGACTATTCATTACTAAGGGTGCAAACGGATTTTCATGTGTAAAATAAAATAGCAACGCAATTAAGGTCTATATCTGGTTACAATTGTAAAGGGTTTCACTTTAATTTAAAACACATTCATTTATCCTAATAAAAGGACTCAAAATGACATCATCATCAATATCATCAGAAAGTGTTATATGTACATATTTATTTGGTTAGATATTTTATATTCCTATCCTAATTTTTTGGTTGGTAGGTCTGTGAGTTTACTGGCTGGAATTATGAATGCTCGGATATGGGGGAAAGCCCAGTGCATGATGGGATATTGAGTCAGACTCACGGGTACAGGCTGCATGGCTGCGTACTGGGGCATGTAGGCTCCAGGGACACCAGCATTAGCAGGAACATACTGAAAAACAATCACAACAAACACAAAATATTACAAATTCAAAAGTTTTGAACTCTACTGTGAATCTATATGTCCTGGATTTTTCCTGATTTCAGCATGTGGAAAAGCTTCCAAATACATCACTGCAAAGGGTATAAACTCCATATCCCAGAATCCTCTCACCGTTCCACTGTTGCCCAATGACAAGTGGCCCATCTGCTGTGCGAGCAGCGCTGAGGGGTGCAGTGGCACGGAAGGGTCCACAGGGGGCGACATCACGGCAGCCTGCGGTAGAGAACATAGCGGCTGGTTAGGGTTTTCACGGTAAGTGCTTTCCACATTAAAACCCAAACCAAACAGTGTTGCCAGATTGGGCGGTGTACCACCCAATTGGGCTACTTTTGATCCATCACACTGGAAATGTATTTATTATTTATTTATTTATTTGGGCTGGAACATACAATTTGAGCCGGTTTTGAATTGATTATTATCATTTATTTTACAAATGTCAATCAATACCAAGAGAGATGAGGTTGAGTTGACGTTTCGATTTAATCCAATATGTCACTATTTAGTGGTGGGCGATGGGCACCTGTCCAATAGCAACTGGGGGCCAGGGAGGGCCGTCAGACCTCTCCCTCTGCCCGTATGCTCATGTCGAGAGAGAACTACTGGTAGTGATTGAAATGCTAACATCCTTTTACTGTCTGTTTAGCGCCTCAATGTCATCATGTGTGGGTCCGACACCATATGACAGCCCAGGGGGATTTCTCAAGGTTTTCCCCCTTTTGATCGTCAACGGTTCTGCCTCTGTTTCTTGGGAGTTATAGACGGCGCACCTTTTGTCTCTCTGGGTATAAAACAAGTTTAAAACCTGTCCAGCACCTTTGTCCAGGCCCAGGGCTCAGTAGGGAATCACATAACCTTCCTTTGAACACGAGGAACTTTAGGAACGCATCGATAATAGCTATAATTGATGATATAAACACACCTGAGATCTACCAACACATTGTTAAGTACAGACCATGTGTAATAAATATGAATACATTAATAATATAATGAAAATATATATATATTCTGTTAATATTAATATATTAATGAATGTGTTCATCTCCAGATTTTCTTTTAAACAATTATATATGTATATGTATAGAAAAATATATTTGTATATAGGCCTACATATATAAATTATATATATATATATATAATATATATATTAGACATGATTTGAACAAAATAATACGTAGAGTAAAATACTTTCTTCTACATCAGCTGTTTGCTTACAGGAGAGTTTGGTTCTGCTCCCATTAGATACGAATCTGGACTGTACCATTCTCGTTTACAGGAAGAACGAGTACAGATACTTGGAATATTCCATCACTTAACCAGTCATAAGACTGTCTCTCTGACCCAGGCACTTCCTGCTGCCAACAAGAGGGGATGTGTGTGAGACAAGAAGAGATAGTGTGTGTGTGTGTGTGTGTGTGTGTGTGTGTGTGTGTGTGTGTGTGTGTGTGTGTGTGTGTGTGTGTGTGTGGTGTGTTTGTGCGTGTGCGAGAGAGAGAGAGAGAGAGAGAGAGAGAGAGAGAGAGAGAGAGAGAGAGAGAGAGAGAGAGAGAGAGAGAGGAGAGGAAGTAGGAAAGAGACAGAGAGACGCCTTGTATGTTTGTGTTTGTGTGACAGAGAGATTAAAAGAGAAAGAAGGAAATTGAGACCGCTGTTTAGTGTGTCTGTGTGTGTGTGAAAGAGAGACGGAGAGAGGCAAAGAGATAGTTAGAAATAAATAATGAAAGAGGGACAGCGATTTATAGTGTAATAGAGAGTGAGAAAGAAATAATGGAAGAGACATGTTTCATGTGGGAGAGAGAGAGATAAAGGATATATTAGATATTGAGGTGTGCAGTGTGTGGTATGAAGGCGTGGAGGTGTTGGACAGAAAAGTGTTTAGTAGCTCAAAGTAAATAGTGGTGTCTCAGTCCGGAGGTCAGAGGTCATGTCTGTCGTCTCCTTACCGGGTGCTGAATGATGTAGGACGGATGGGCAGTCCACGAGTGATTCTGCACCTGAGAGAGAGTGAGAGAGACGTACAGTGAGATACAGAGAGACAAAGTTACAGAGATAGATAGATTGATACAGAAAATACACAGATAGATACAGCGAGAGATAGATACAGAGAAAGATAGTTACATCGAGATATAGAAATAGAGATACAGAGAGCGATAGAGACACAGAGATATAGACAGATGGAGGCCTAAAGATAGAGATATATACAGAGAAAGGTAGATACAGTGAGAATAGAAATAGAGAGAAAGCGATATAGAGATAGAGAACCAGGGAGATACTGAGATAAATAAAGGGACAGATAGAGAGCGATAGAGAGAAGTTGTAGAGATAGAAGAGTTATAGGGGGATACAGAAAGGCTGAAGAAAGGGAGGAGAAAGATTAAGGGAGAGAGACAGAGCGTACACCGTATACTGAGTGTGAGAGGATCATATTGGTCATGTGACCCCGGGTGTCCGACGGCTCTGCTACCTGATAGGCTGAGAGGGGGGCCATGTAGTGTGACATAGCGGGCTGGGCTGCCATCATCCGATTGGTCAGCTGGTACGGAGAGGGATAGAACCTAGGAGAGCATACGATTGCGGTTAGCTTGTTAGCGTAGCGGTGAGAGGGTCTGATTTCCAGATGTCTGAGAGTTCGGAGGTCGAAGTGCAGTCTCTGCACTCTTCGTCGTACAGTAGACGTCCTTCGTTCATCGCATTATTCTAGTATTCATTCACGTCACTTCTGATGAAAGCTTCAGCCAAATGACTTTGTAGCAGTGAATAGTGGAGCTCCATGCAGTTGGAGACCGCCTTCCTCAGCAATTATGTCACAAGTTATTCTCAAGTCTTTCATAAATATAAATTGTCTACGATTAAAAAAATCGACCATGTTATAAAAAGAAAGAGGATGTTTTTTATGATTCAAGTCGTTGTTGTGAAAGGGCCGATGTGCAACTTCTGCTCTGTCATTACAGGCCTTCTGCCCCTCGTCTTTCGAGGCTGCAGGTGTCACTTCCCCTCCACCAGGTGTCATAAAGGAGTAGGCACGCTGTAGTAGCGCTGAATAAACACTAAGTCAAGTCAAGTCAAGTTTGACATATTCCTTTGTCACAGTTAATTCCCAAAGGGCCAACTTCTAGTAATATGAGGAAATACAGGTTCTTTGTCATTTATTAAGGTCCTATTCTGGCTAATGGACTCACAACTACATCCGTTATCACGATAAATGCCTTTATTACCAGAAAACCGATCAATACTCTAAGATGTTATACCATCTGATCTATAAAAGTGCCAAGTGTGTCCTTATTTAGAAAATACCACAACTGAGAGAGAAAACTGCTGTAAAATGCTATTTCTCTTTGTAGCATTTCAGTCACGTTAGCAGGTTAATTTAAAATCAACCCAAATAAGCTTACAAATACAACTGGAGGCAGAATTCCCTAATAAACCTGTGGTTGAATCGAGGGATGTCAGTGAGCTAACATGGTAACGGACTGGTATGATAGCAGGGAGGTTATAGCATGTTATATACAGCTGCGCTTAGTCCACTTCTATTGAAGTGGAAGTGTTAGATGTGTTAGAACGCTAGTATTTGAAAACAATATGTGCTAAACCTTCAGCCATATGTTCGTTGAGGACACCTTGAAAACTGACTTTCAAAATAAGAGCCCGAGACATTTGCTTACTCATTATTATTATGCGACAAATTATGCGACAAGGACTCAAGCTTTCCAAAGTACAGACCGACCGACAGGAACTCATTTGCAGTCTAGTCTTCAGTGGAGGCTGAAGTAAATATTCAGTTCACCTGAGGTCAGAAATGTCTTCAGGTTTTGTTTTATTTGAATCTGTTGTGGTGTGACTACATCTTGCTAACAGGTAGACTGAGGACACTGTGTGCCTAGGGCCAGGGCCTTTAGACAACAGCACACAGTTAAACCATAACCTACCCGTTCTGCATCGCTAAAGAAGAGGGGTCGTAGGTCAGCGTCATGGCACCCTGAGGAGACAACAAAACAGAATTTAATGAATCAAAAATAGCACTCTTATCACTTGCATTGTTTCTCCCGAAAATTGTTCTCCTCTCTTTATTTTTTTTTTGTAGATTGTATTGATTTATGGCACATTCTAGCGTACAGCTTGGTGCTTCAAGTGATCAAAAGTGTGGTTGGCTGGGTTAAAATGAACATATCCCAACATATCCCTGAGCTGATCAGGCCGGCCCAGTAAGAGAGCATTCCGCGGGTGCAGTGAGTCCGTCCAAAATCCTTTCAAGATGAAAGCGTGGTGGGTCTGATGTACCACACGGATGAGACCGCACTTAACATGAGCCATGACACCTACTACTACTTCTGGTAGTGTGGTTCCAGTGCGGGGGTCCTAGTAGAGGTCAGGTTCTAGACGTGTGGTTCTAGGTGCGTGGATCCAGAGCTAGAGGTTCTAGTAGCGGTCAGGTTCTAGACGTGAGGTTCTAGTAGAGGTCAGGTTCTAGACGTGCGGTTCTAGGAGCCGGTTCCAGAGCTAGGGGGTCCTAGTAGAGGTCAGGTTCTAGACGTGCGGTTCTAGGTGCGTGGATCCAGAGCTAGAGGTTCTAGTAGTGGTCAGGTTCTAGACGTGCGGTTCTAGGAGCCGGTTCAAGAGCTAGGGGGTTCTAGTAGCGGTCAGGTTCTAGACATGAGGTTCTAGTAGAGGTCAGGTTCTAGACGTGCGGTTCTAGGAGCCCGTTCCAGAGCTTGGGGTTCTAGTAGTGATCAGGTTTTAGACGTGCGGTTCTAGGAGCCGGTTCAAGAGCTAGGGGGTTCTAGTAGCGGTCAGGTTCTAAACGTGCGGTTCTAGGAGCCGGTTCCAGAGCGTTGGGTTCTAGTAGCGGTCAGGTTCTAGACGTGCGGTTCTAGGAGCCGGTTCAAGAGCTAGGGGGTTCTGGTAGAGGTCAGGTTCTAGACGTGAGGTTCTAGTAGAGGTCAGGTTCTAGACGTGCGGTTCTAGGAGCCGGTTCCAGAGCGCGGGATCCTCACCAGTCTGTGGTCCCCGTCTCGGGTCCAGGTGCGTCCGTTGGGGACGAAGGGGCTGTGGGAGTGCTTCTTCCTCTGGCCGTCAGCGAACTTACACAGCAGAGGCTCGGAGGGCGCTGGGGGGACAGGGGAGACATCGTTATAAAAACGCACACACACACAGACACAGACACACACACACACACACACACACACAGAGACACACACACACACACACACACACACAGACACACACACACACACACACACACACACACACACACACACACACACACACACACACACACACACACACACACAAGGCACCAGGGACCTTGTTTAAAACAGTGTCTTCAATTTCTCGTCATCTACAAATTACAAAATGGCCGTGAGATTGAGATGCACAGAGAGATGCTTCCTCCGTCCAACCAGATTTCCCTTCTGGTTAGTAGGAGTCCAAGATCTAGTCATGGTGGACCCACTGTCACTACTGCAGTCCATCCAGCATCACGCGACCGTAATTGGTCGACGACGTCAAGACACAATCTTCAACGGAAGCGCATCACGATTCGCATGCTCAGCTCGATACGTAACCGACCGACGTCATCAAGTGCTGATGCATCCGAAGCACCGCCGTGCTGTGCCCACTTCATAACGACCCCCATGCCAGGCACTGGCTGTCTCTAAGCCACGGCTCATATTAGCCGGCTGAGCCCTCGGTGAGACATTGTGCCTTATGAGTTTCTGTACTTTTGAATTGTACGAAATTAAAAAAAAAACGATTGTAGAATCGTTTCATTCCTCTTGTGTAAACCGGGCCACAGTGACTCCCAGGGTGACACCCACCCCGGGGTGACACCCACCCCGGGGTGACACCCACCCCGGGGTGACACCCACCCCGGGGTGACACCCACCCAAGGGTGACACCCACCCCGGGGTGACACCCACCCAAGGGCGACACCGACCCAAGGGCGACACCCACCCAAGGGCGACACCCACTCAAGGGTCTTTCCCTCCCCCCACTGCGGCTGAACTCATGCTCACCCAGGCTCCCTGCAGCGGTCTTGATGAACTTGCCGTTGAAGTGGGCGATGACGGCGTTGCACTGCTCGGTGGTGTCCATCCTGCTCAAGAGGGGGAGAGAGGGGGGGAGAGAGGGGGGGAGAGAGGGGGGGGGGGGGGGGGGAGAGGTTGGACCCTGTTTTCTGTATTCATGTTGGCTCCAGGCGTCATGCTAGGCCAGCGAAGCTAAAAATGATCCTCTGACTTAATGCCTCATAATCCGGGAAAGTATTATGATTTCAAGAGATGGAAGGTTATGATTGAATGGATAGCAATCGTGATGGGAATACATATGTCTTTTTAATCCTCACGGCTGTTGTCTTAAGAGTGGGAGGTCAGATGCAGGTCATGAAGGAGCTGGTGAGGTTTAGTCGTCAGGCTAAAGGATGCTTACAGGAAGACTGCAGACACCGGGGGATCTGTGTTCAGTCACACCGGGCTACTCTGTATGCTAGGATACTCTGCACGCAATAATGTGGTGAGTAATGCTAGGCTAACCTGTATGCTAGGATACTGTACAAGTTATACTTAGGTGAGTAATGCTAGGCTACCCTCTATGCTGGGCTACTCTGTGTACTAGGATACTCTGCACGTTATACTGGGGTACGCAATGCTAGGCTAGTCTGTATGCTAGGATACTCTGCACGTCATACTGTCAGTATAATGCTAGGCTACCCTCTATGCTAGGCTATCCTGTATGCTAGGATACTCTACATGCTATACTGGGGTCAGTAATGCTAGGCTACTCTGTATGCTAGGCTACTCTGTATGCTAGTGCAATCTGTATGCTAGGGTACTCTACACGTTATACTGTGGTCCCTAATGCTAGGCTACCCTCTATGCTAGGCTATCCTGTATGCTAGGATACTCTACACGCTATACAGGGGCCAGTAATGCTAGGCTACTTTGTATGCTAGGCTACTCTGTATGCTAGTGCAATCTTTATGCTAGGCTACTCTGTATGCTAGGATACTCTGTAAGCTAGGCTACTCTGTATGCTAGGCTACGCTGTGTGCTAGGATACTCCGCCTGCTACACAGTGCTCAGTGATGCTCGGCTACTCTGCGCCAGGCTAGCAGCCGTTCACTCTGAGTGGGTCGCGCCGCGGCGCCGCTGCTGACCTGGCGAAGCCGACGCCCCGGCTGTTGCCGCTGTAGTCGCGGAGGACGCGCGTGGACACCACCTGGCCCAGGGGCTGCAGCAGAGCCTCCAGCTCCTGCTCGTCCACGGACAGGGGCAGGTTGGAGATGTACAGGTTGGTGGGGTCCTGCTCCTGTTGCTGCTTAGGGGGAGAAGGAGGATGGAGGGGGGAGGGTGGAGGGGGGTGGGGGGGGGAAGGTTAAGTTATCATTCAACATTATGTTTCATTGCCCACAGTCCTATTGGTATTGGAGTGTAAGTACGGAGAATGTTATATTTAACTGAAGGTTATGTAAACGGCTAGTGTTCGTGTCCTATCCCACAGTGTTGTTGCACCGTGGAGTGATCCAGTGTGAATCCTGCGTGACCGTGAGTAACACGATGCCAGTGACACAGTTGAATGAAGGTCAGTGTGTTGATTAAACATCCTTATAGACTTCCAGGGGCACAGCAGGCTGTCGGCTTCTCCCAAAACCTCAGATGGTTTCATATTTGTATAAGAGTGGGAGGCAAACACACACACACACGCAAAAAGACACGCATACACACACACACACACACACACACACACACACACACACACACACACAAAAAGACACGCATATACACACACACACACATACACTCACACACACACACACACACACGCACACACACACACAAAAAGACACGCATATACACACACACACACACACACACACACACACACACACACTCACACACACACACACACAAAGAGACGCATATACACACACACACACACACACACACACACACACAAAAAGACACGCATATACACACACACACACACACACACACACACAGAAAGACACGCGCATACGCATGCACACGTACACACACAGCCGTATGAAGACAAACACACAGCCATATAACCAGCACACACCGTCGCACGCATGTACACACACACAAACACACTTTCCCTCATCCCCACACGCGGCGTCTTGGCTCCTCTAAGGCCTCCTGCATGAGCCGCAGGATGGGGATGTAACCTAGCGACCGTGGAACACAAACTGTGTTTCTACCCAGCTCTGGGCCAATGGCAGCCGCCGACAATATCCCCCCCCCCCCCCCCCCCCACCCCTCCCTCCCTCCCTCAAGAGGAGACCGGTCTACATCGGTGATTTCATAGCACGGCATAGGAACGCACACCAGGGAGGGGACCAGGGGAGCGCGGGGTGACCAGGAGAGCTCCTCGACACGGCGCCCTGGGCGAGCCGGGTGAAATAACAGGCTGGATATAGACGCACCTCGCCGCTCCCTCGATCAATAACACCGCCATTTTGGTTTGCCTTCGTTTAGTTTACTCTTGAGTGTGTCTTATAATGTGCCTGGATTTACTTTTGATGATATATCAGTAAGCATGGATGGTAATATTACATTTTGGGGGAAAGTATGATGTTGATATCGGGATCTTAAATATTATAATCATGCCTTTGAGCCTTAAATGAACATAAGAGTTCATTTAAAAAGCTAAAAGGATACATACGTGTGTGTGAACAGCTCTTAATGTAAAAAAAACAAACTGCAATATCAGTTTGCATGGATAATACCAATGCTACTGTTCGATCATTCCCCATTTATTGGGGAGGGAAAGTAAAAACCTTTTACAACCATCAAATCTCACATCAGGATTTTCCTTTAAATCTAAAACGTACGAAAAGCGAATATTAGATATCCTGAGGAAATATGAAACAAAAGCAATACTGGAGATCTAGTTTATAATATCGGGCAGCATCGCCGGTGCCTCTAACGTCGGGTTGCTACCTTCATAACTAATCTGTACTAATCTAGGGGACTGTGCTAGCATAAAGGGCTGTGTGGTATGATGGGGGAGGGGGTGGGGGAGAGGGGGGGAGAGGTGGGGGGAGCTGGTGTCCCATCAATGTGTAATGTCGACTGGCAGATTAGTTGGCAGAAAGGGATGCGACATCTGGTTTGGGCGGTGAATGGAAATGGGGTCAGAGGAGAGGAGCCTGTCAGCTGAGCCTGTGTGTGTGTATGCTCTCGCTGGCGCGTGTGTGTTTTAGTGTTTAACTCGGCGTGCCATACAAACTCCGCAGCACACAAATAAAACACACACAAAGCAAACATGCTTGCGTACAATACACGGGGCAATACCTGTATGCAAGCGGACCTCCAACACACACACATACATACACACACACACACACACACACACACACACGCACATACATACAAAAGGCACACAGCTACACCGACAAACGCACACACAGAACTAGCTAGCGTTAGAACTAGCTAGCGTTAGCGGTAGCATACGCATGCAATCTCACCTTGGCCATCTGGGCTTGGATCCCGCTGGTTTTGAGAGCGTGCACGGCCTTGAGCGCCGCCGCGGGGCTATCAAAGTCTATGAAGCCGTAACCTGGGAGTGTAACAGAGCAGTGCTCACTTAAAAACCCTGCTTTGAGTTAGCCGTCTCGGCTAACATGCTAAGTTAGCCACACTGCATATCTGCTAATGCATGCTAAGCTAGCCACACTGTCTCTTCCTATTAATGCTTAATTGGCAACAATGTCTCTGCAAATAGTAGGCCACCACGTCTCTGGTATAACATGCGGAGAAACCCAAGCTGTCTCTGCTCATACATGCCACATTGACTCTGTTAATACATGCTAAGTACGCCATCCTGTCTCTGCTAATACATGCTAAGTACGCTATCCTGTCTCAGTAATACAGGCTTGGGTACCTACCTATTCTGACTCCTCTTATGCATGTTAAATTATCCATAATGTCTCTGCTAATATATGTTAAGATAGCCATGCTGTCTCTAGCTAATACATGCTAAGTTAGCTATGTTGTCCTTGCTAAAGCATGCTAATCTAGCCAGGCTGTTACCGCTGTTACATTCCATGTAAGCCATTCTGTCTCTGCTAATACATGCTATGTTAACCATGCTATCACTGCAAATATATTCTCGCTTGGCTGAAGTGTATTTTTTAATACATGCTAAGTTAGCCAGGCTGTCTCTGCTAACGCAGGCTAAGTTAGCCGTACTGCATCTGCTAATACATGCTACATTATCCAAGCTGTCTCTGCTAATAGATTCTGTAAGCCGTGCTGTATCTGCTACTCCGAGCTATGTTAGCAACGCTGTTTAACTAGAGATGAAGGAACAAGAGAGACGGAGACAGTAGGCTAGTTAGAGAGCACTGACCTTTGCATTTGTTGGTTGTCTTGTCTAAGATGGCCTTAGCTGACTGGATCTTTCCATACCTGAGAAGAAACACACATTTGATTACTACAGTCGAGTCTATAGAAGTCTGCCATTATCCATGCCATTATGTAAAGAACTATAGTACCAAAGGTTTTAAATTCATAATTTGGGTTTTTTGTCTTTTATTATTGTGTTCAGGGAACCTAAAAATATGAAATTACATTTCCAAAGTACAACCATTGTAGTAACAACATATAGTTTTATAATAACTTGTACTACTGGTGGTCCCCCTTTTGTTCCCTTATTTCATACATCCTTTTCTGTGCACGGTCTATTTCCATTTAACAATATCCTCAGATGAAGTGAATGCGGACATGATAGCGTAAACCACACATCGTTCAGGCCAGCACGTGGGTGTAGCTGACGCTTCTCCGTGTAAACCGGCCAGCTTCCTATCAGAGGGACGGGTTCACACACACACCTTTTCTGCAACAACTGGTATTGGCACTAGCCCACAGAAGTGCTTACATCATCATTCAGACCTGGTCGCTATGAAAAGCTCTTTCATTTCTGCTTTGTGCCGGTCGCACACCGCTGGGGAGGGGGAACAAAACACGAGCCTGGCGCGAAACTAACAGCCGCTGCTGCCGTTTGCATGGCCGCCGTCCTCTCCCAAGCGCCTGTAATTCAGCCCAGCACCGCGCACGCACGCACGCACGCACGCACGCACGCACGCACGCACGCACGCACGCACGCACGCACGCACGCACGCACGCACGCACGCACGCACGCACACTCACACACTCAGCCCTGCTAATTACAGGGCTGCTCAGCATGCTAACTAGTAGCCGCCTATGGCTCCACTACCTCCTCTCTACCTTAATTAAAATCACACACACACACACACACACACACGACCCCGCTTTTATCATGGAGGACCTTAATGAATTAAGCTCTCGCACACAGATGTTTATAGTGTTGTTGTAACTGACAGAGCGATGGGGGGGGGGGGGGGGGGGAGAGAAGGGGAGATAGGGAGAGAGAGATAGAGCGGGAGATATATATATTAGATCGTTTTCATTCCAGACTTCCCTTACATTCCACAGCAGAAAGTTCCATCATAAAGAGAGATCCAGATTACAGAGTGAGAGACAGGGTGTGTGCAGATATCTATGCAGGTGAGGTGGTTATATATATATATATATATAAATATATGTATGTGTGTGTGTGTGTGTGTAACTTACGAGTGTGTGCGTGTGTGTGCAAGCCTGTGTATATACACTTGCCTGTATGTGTGTATGTTCATGTTGTTCCTATGTTGTATATATACTGTAGTTGTACGTTTGTATATTTGCATGCCTGTATGTTGTATATATACTGTAGGTGTACGCCCATAACTGTACGTTGAATGTATACTGTAGATGTACAATGTATGTACACTGTAGGTGTACATCCATAACTGTACGTTGTAAGTACACTGTAGATGTACATTGTGTGTACACTGTAGGTGCATGTGTGTATGTCCACAACTGTACGTGGTGTATACACTGTTATGCGTATGTGACACGTACTGCTGGCAGAGTTTGATGAGGTCCAAGTCGGTGGTTGCCGGGGGTAACCCCCGGATGTACAGGTTGGTTTTACTCAGCTGTTCCCAGCCGGTACTGCTGCTGTTACTGCTGCTGCTGGGGCTGGGTGGAGTCATGGGGTAAGACTACACAGGAAACAGGAAGCACACAGGAAACGGTCACACACTTTTCCGGCGGCTAATGCTACAGTGGGCTCCAACATAGATCCGCTCGATGTTAGCATGGAAGGGCAATGTATTGGACGGGGACAACATAAATATATAAACTATTTTTATTCTGTAGCTGGTTAAGTGTAGTATCCGCTGTCACATTCAGGAAGCGGCAAGAGAGTTAGGTAGGATGATGACTCATGTGGATATGATGACTCAGCTGTTCGGCACTTCACTGGAAATTCAGGAAACCACATCCGTTTATTGTAAGGAGAATTACAGATACACACATTGGAGTTTAATAGGCACATACATTCCACACAAGTGAACGCACAAAATTAGACACACCCGCATTCATTATAACATACACATGAGCACACAACATTAGACACACATGACATACAACATAAGACAATCATTAAAACCCAGTATTACACAATTGACACACAATATTAGACCACATTAACGCACAACTTCTTAAATATTAACACAATATTAAACACAATATTAAACACAATACTACGTCATTTTATACAGTATAACACATTTCATGCGGTTAAATAAAGAGACCCAAATAGAAATTGGCTCATGTGTATAAACATGTAGAAACACACACACACACAACGTCCTAGTAGCCAATCACAAATGACATTTATATCATGCATACTGTAGTCTAGCGTAGTTAACATGTGAATATGCCATCTCAATAAATGAAGGCATTGAGGTTGTTCATCCACATTGTCAACATGACAGGGCCACTTAGTCACTCAACCGATCGGCAAAATACAAACACAGCTTTTTTTGACAAGCATTTAGCCCAGCCTTGCTCCTAGCAACAGACTAGTATTAGACCAAACTACTAGCACTGTTGTAGAATCCACCAGGGAGGCCTTGTCCCATAGGTTAGTGTGAAGTGCACGTGCAGGAAGGCCTTATCACGTAGGTTATTGTGAGGCGCAGGCCGGTCGAGTCACATTGTGGTGTGTGCATTGTCTATTAGTTCAATACATACAGGCAGGTCTAGTACGCAAGCCCTGAGCAAACAAAGAAGGGTCATGTCTCATTCTGTTCAAATACATGTAGCATTAGTTAGGGGCGGGAAACTATTGATTTATTAGAGTATTGACATTTTTTGCTTCCCAAATACTAGTATCATCTGGTGGACTCAAACATATATTTTAAGAAAGAAAATGTAATCCAGAAACGTTATGTAATTTTAGGATGCTTTCACACCTGAATTTGGAACATTTTGATCCAGTTAAGGAGGGAAGGTGCTATGTTCTTGCATTTTTCATTTGATTTGCGTTCCCACAGGCCTTTGCCGAGCGGCCCAAACGATGTACACACATGTTTTACTGTTGAACGGGGTATTGGATAGAAAATATGAGGGGAAACTCATAACGCTTCCTTGTTGGGGACAATAATAATGGAGCAACCTCCTTTTGCTTTAATTATCACTGGGAGCTGGGTCCTACAAATTAAAAAATAACGGAAGAAAGCTAACAGGGTAAGAGCCTGGCGGGGCTTACGTCGGCTAGCAAATAATTTTATTCTAGGAAAAGTTCCCGTATCCCAGAGCCCTCCTACAGAGGGCGCTATACTGTATACTCCTATAATAGATTCCCATTATCTACGTCATCCTGTCCTGTTCAGTCACATTCATGTGTAAAACAATGGCAGACTTTTTCAGACCTGTAGAACCCAAACCTCAACATTGTACCCATAGGTTAAAAGAAGAACTGGCACAAAAAATCGTAATATCGTATCGCAATTTTTATAGAATACCAATATTTACCGAATCGTAATATATATCGTATCGGCACTTAAACATCTTTAATAAATCTTAGCTTGTCGATAATAGTTTTCTATGCTCTGTTCATCTGTTCCCGTTGGATATTCAGACTTGTAATGCTTATGTCTTGTACCATTTTTGTACCATTGTTGTACCATCCTGCCCACCATTTCAGGACTCGATGGAACATAATTTGCATTATCTTCACGCCATTGGTTAAATACAATTTACTGAAGCCTGGCCACAAATCAAGTTGCAGGATAAAGGATTGCAACAGGATCCTGATAGAATTTTTTTAACATGCATCAATGGTTGGGAACTAAAACACATATACAAATAGCCCAACAAGGCTAAATTAATGCAGATCTTAATCCTAGAACATTCTTCAATAACGCTTTATGGTTTTATTAGAAGCATCTCCCATCTTAGAAACCAGAAATATTTATGGGGGTCACTTGGGTGACTGTGTGAGTAGGTCACTACTACTAAACTTAATATAGCCCACTAACTTTCTTGCTAAACCCCATACCAACACACTGAAACACACTTATACACACACACAGATACACACATTACACAATCATACATAAAAACACACACACACACACACACACACACACACACACACCTACACACACACACACTGAGACACACACAAACATCAATACACACACAGACACACATCAATACACAACCCCACACATCAATACACACACACACACACACACACACACACACACACACACACACACACACACACACACACACACACACACACACACACACACACACACACACACACACACACACACACACACACACACAAGCCCACACATCCTAGTTAGTTCCTGGATGACGTCAACAACAGTAAAACAGTGTCAAAGCTGGAATAACGTCATTGTAAGATCCCATGCAGGAAAGCATACTGACTGATTGTGTTTAATTTCACACTGCTGTCTGGCCGGGCAACGAAAATGATTAAATGTGGCCGTCTTAAACCAGGACTTGAATGACCTAAAAAACACTTACTGGCTCTTATATCAGATTATTGGATCCAGTAAAACGGATTATGTATCTTTACCCATGACAGACACGAATATCACCTGTTATAATCGAGTAACAGCCTTGAATAAAAGCAATGGGCACCACAGAACAAATAAAATAACACAATTAGTAGGCTACAGAGGGAGGTTCCTTGCCAAATTGGAAATGAAGATTGATAACCTGTGACTATGAATCTGAAAGCCAAACGTCCAACCTGTCCATGTCCATGTAATTGGGTACATGAGGCCGTTAAGCGTGGCCTATACGATTTAATAAATAACATATCGCTTAACGACGACATTAGTGGTTTTCTCTGATCTCTCTGGCATCCATGACAGGAATGGTATGGGAAGAGATGGGAAGGGGAAGTCATCTCGTCCACACATATGGTCGGATCATCCATGGCTGTTACCACCGACCAGTGTGTTCCCACACCATGAAGATGGTATAAATGAGTAGTTTTAGTGCTGTGTAGTCTTTGTCTGAGCGAGAGGGATTGCTATTTAGAGGTTATATTGCAATATCTCCTCCGTGTGAGGCAGAGAAGGGCTTTCCAATGTCATGAAAGGATTAAGTTATTTCAGCTTTTACTGCTCATCAAAAGCCCATCCTGGAAGTCTCCGAGCAAAAGAGAGCGATATACACAGATAGGGCCCGGGTATTTCAATGTTTTGGCCTACCTGCTTTCGATTGGTAGTCTTCAACGGGTTGCCTGTATTTGCAAAGATCATCCTGGTGGTTAGTTGTGGTTTATTTTTCCTAATTAGAGCAGACACACGACACACGGACGGTTTTCCTTAATAATCCATCCCGCTAAAACATCCGCATCGTTAAAAATATACCCTCAAATCAAGCTTAAAGGAGGACCCTCCCTAATCTACATAGGCACTGACACATCTATATATCTCCAGATGAATTGAAACGATGGACCGAACCTACGGTCCCGTTCATTGATCTACGACGTCCTGCCGACGGCTCCAGAGTCCCCACCTACTATAGACCGTACCATCTCTCCAGCGAAAGGGGTGCCCGGGCAAAATACATTGTTGTCCCGGTATCATTTCAAACATATTATTGTTTTTTCAACCTGGAAAATGTCAAAATGACTAGTTCAATCAGTCCACGGGACTATTATAGACGAATAATAGAGTCGTGGTGTGTATTTATCGTCAAATGTATTTTGCTACACACCGAGCGCTTTACAATTACTCTGGTCCGCGCATACCAAGCATTCCTGGCGCCCCTTTCCCCCTCCCTGTTGAACCCCTCCCCCAGTCCGACACACACACACACACACGCACACACACACACACACGCACACACACACACACACGCACACGCACACGCACACGCACACACACACACACACACACACACACACACACACACACACACACACACACACACACACACACACACGAACATGTCAGGGAATCAGGATGCGATGAAACGAGCTCTGAACTAGAGGTCACCGAATCCCTGACTCCATGAGATGAAGTGATGGACAACTACATAGGACCGATACATCAATACACGCGTTTCCATTATGATTTCGGTAGATGTTCTGTAGGATTATTAGGCCTACTATTTTTTTTTTCCTTTTAAAATTGTGTACATGTGTAACATCCTGTATCTCCTAATGCAATATTGATTTTCTGGTTGAAGGGGGGTTTAGTTGGATCAATGTCTATTTGTAATATAAATAAACCAACGACACCATCTCATTACAACAACTTTTAAACCATTTTTGGAAGTGAGTCAATGCCTTATTACCAGGTAATAAGGTAAATAATAGCATCATTATTATGGATATTTGTCGTACCATGATACGAACGAACAGATTTAAAAAATGTATGCCACTCTTGCTGAACTTTGGAAATGCATACCACAGAGCATATCTTAAACAGTATGCAATGGTGTACCATACGTGACCGAAGAACCAGTGCCATTTGTAATGGTGCTTTCATTCACATCTAAAGTGGATCCATTCAAGCCCGTTTCACGACGGAGCCCTTCGGAGGTTTCTAAAGTGAAGGCAAATCCAAATCTAAACAATATGCGGGCCCCGGACGCCCGCTTAAAGCGTCACATTTCTCTTCCTGATTCTGTCCGCTGGAAGGTTTATGGTTTCAGACTCACAGAGGCGTCATGTTACAAAGCTGCGCCTTAATGCCCTCCGGAAAGTGAGAAGTAGCATTTGATCCGTGGAAAGGACTAATCGACTGCATACACGGAGAATAATTCCAGAGACACTCCTGGACTTTGCATGGACTTTGCATTGGGTCATTAAATTCTCACGCAAATTAACGCAGGCACACGCGCGCGCGCGCGCAAACACACACACACACACACACACACACACACACACACACACACACACACACACACACACACACACACACACACACATACACACACACACACACACACACACACACACACCTATCCATCTATCCATCTATCTATCTATCTATCTATCTATCTATCTATCTATCTATCTATCTATCTATCTATCTATCCATCTATCCATCTATCCATCTATCCATCTATCTATCTATCTATCTATCTATCTATCTATCTATCTATCTATCTATCTATATATCTATCCATCCATCTAACTATCCATCTATCTATCCATCGGTCCATCTATCTGCCTACCTGACTGTCTATCTATATCGTATCTAATAATATATCGTGCCATTTCCTCTTATCCAGAGGGGAAAATCCCTCCTAGTTACAATACACAATAACAGTGTGATAAACGTGGACGCGGCGCCCCCTTGTGGTGTTAACGTGTTAGTGCCCGACCGGTGCCAGAGCTTCCGACGAGGGGATTTTACGTCATCTCCCCGCGCCTCCCTCTTCAGCGGTACAGGATTCGGGCTGATTCATTGCGTTAGCCTTTTACATCTCACTGGATTCATCCCAAATTAAAACTATTCATATCACCCTCTCCGAACATCCACAGGTAGGTTTAGATCGTGTTAACACGCATGAAATCGTAGCGTAACGGGAGTATAACGAAAGATGTCGATAATGTGTCAGTAACGTGTTGTTTCTTTCTGTTGTGTTATCTTCTTTTACCTAGCCTAGCCGGCTAATGTCAGGGCTAGCATGCGAGCAGGAGCCCCTCTCCTGTGAGACATGTCATCATGAGCACCTCTACGCTTTAATCAAATGTAATTTACCCCGTTGGGTAGCGCTCAGATCCCACCGTAGACTCTGGTAGAGATGGTGGGGGCTCTGGTACTGGTAGAGATACTGGTTGAATGTTTTGTTTCGATTGTTCAGCGCTTAGTTAGCCGCCTGATGCCCAGTCATCCGGTTGCATGAGTTGTTTTGGTCGTTTTAGAGACTATTTTAGCCAAAGCCACTTTCCGGGTTTTAATTTACCTGTCCTTTTATATCATGTTGGGGTTCTGACATCTTGCTCAAGGACTGCGGACAATGGGGGGGTCCGGACACACAACCACTTAAATGGGACTCCCGAGTCCTATCCACTACCAGACTGCTAGCTCCATATAAGCTGAGGTGAAGAATTTTAAAAGCCAGTTTTCTTTTGTTCTTTTTCCTCCAGATCCGACATGGACCGGCTGCTGAGGCTCGGAGGAGGGATGCCAGGGCTAGGACAGGTGGGGGTTGGGCGCTCTGAAAGGGGCTTACTGCGGTGGTGTTCAGCTTTCTTTGAGCCACCATCAGAGAATGAGTTCACTATTGAATATATATAATTGTGCTCAGAACTTTTCATAACGTTTTTTTCTGTGCATCCCGCTCAAGGCTTGACAGAGGAAGATCGAGTCAAGCACCCTAACCCTTCCCTGAAGCCACTATTTAGTTGTTTGAATCATTGATGTAATTTGTGATTGTTTAATCAAAATCAATACTATTATTGAAACTGTTTTCACTGATCTGTTTTCTTTTCCTGATTGGCCCCTCTAGGGTCCCCCAACAGACGCTCCGGCGGTCGACACGGCAGAACAGGTTTACATCTCCTCGTTGGCACTGCTCAAGGTGAGAAGCAGCCCCGTCCTCGCAGAATCTCAATTATTTAAATTGACCTTGCATGCGATTACCCGTGACAACGTCTAGCAGATGTACACGTTGTCTATACGAGTATAGGAGAAGAAAGTAATGAGGAGGACCATTGGTCTATGTGGATACTCATGAAGTATGCCCTGCAGTGGGCCTATTTTCTATAGCAATGGTGTAAGGCAAGGCAAGGCAAGGCAACTTTTTTATTTATATAGCATTTCATACACAAGGCAGACTCAAAGTGCTTCACATATAAACATTGTCATACAATTAAATAAAATAATAGGTAAGTAAAAGAAAAACATATGCAAAAAATAGAAAGTTAAAAAGGCATTTTAGTATTAAAATAGAAAATAAAGGCAAAGTAAAAAAAAAGCTTTTTAGAAAGTGCAATGTATTTAAGATTTAGCAGAAAGCTATAGCAAACATAGAAGTCTTCAGTCTTGTTTTAACGGTGCTCAGAGTTGGGGCAAGTCTTAAATCCTCTGGGAGTATGGGGAGGCAGGCCCTCTGTAACGTCATCAATAAGCATCCTGATGGACTGGGGTACAAGCCCCTCAGCCTATCTGTTGAGAATGCTATCCCGCCTATAATGCCTCCTGGGCGCAGAGTTGTGTGGGTTCTTTTTCTCACGGCGCCGCCGCCGCCTCCTGTCCCCTGTGGTCCACCAGATGCTGAAACACGGTCGTGCCGGTGTTCCCATGGAGGTCATGGGTCTGATGCTGGGGGAGTTTGTGGATGACTACACAGTACGAGTGATTGACGTCTTCGCCATGCCCCAGTCAGGGACGGTAAGCACCCGTCTATTGCTCTGTTCTTCTACGTGACCATCAGGGGCTTTTAGTTTTCACTTTTCATATCGTCTTAAAAAATACTTAAGTACTTTAGTAAAAAAAGTAACTTTTACCTTTGACTATTAGACATAATTGCATACAAATGAATTATTAATTATGAAAATGAATTATCAACATAAACTTTAAAGGGAGAATGTAAGTTTATACTGCCATATAACTAAATATCTGAGTTGGAAAATGCCTTCTAATAAATAATAATACATTTAATTTAGAGGCGCCAGCTTCTGCATTTTCCTTATGATTTGTAGTAGTTTGCTACCTTCCTGCTGTGTCTCGTGGTGATAAATCCCATCCTCTGTGTGACAGGATGTTGACTTTGTTGCTGTTTTGTGGTGCGGGACTATAATCAACTGAAATGCTGCTCCTCTCTGTGACAGGGTGTGAGTGTTGAGGCCGTGGACCCCGTCTTCCAGGCCAAGATGTTGGATATGCTGAAGCAGACCGGCAGGTGATGTTGACGACCTGAGCTTCTCCTAGTCAGGGATGGACCTGTGCATGTGTGTATTCGGTATGTGCCTCGTTGGTTAGGATAGATCGAGGACTGACGACTAGAACAACCAGAGCTTAGCCAATCTGGACGTTTCTTGGATGAGGTGAATGGTATTGTTTAATACGTATGAAGGGTTTTATTATGACGAGTATAGTTCGTGTCAATGGGGTTAGGGCACCTGTTGACCTTTTCCAGTCACAGAACGCTTCAGTTATCTCTGTAAACACACACACTTCAACTATTAACAACACGCGTCAAAACAATGGAAAACCTCTCAAACTGTATGGTGAATTAAACAACCTTCAGTGGGTTACTAAGATGACCTCAGTGATTTAAACAGCCATGGTGTGAGGTTGGCTCTGTCCTAACCCTGACTGGTCACTGTGTGTGTGGACAGGCCTGAGATGGTGGTCGGCTGGTACCACAGTCACCCCGGGTTCGGCTGCTGGCTGTCTGGCGTGGACATCAACACCCAGCAGAGCTTCGAGGCGCTGTCGGAGCGGGCCGTCGCTGTGGTGGTCGACCCGATCCAGAGTGTCAAGGGAAAGGTAGGCCTCCATCTGTCTTGTCTCTCGTGCCGTCTCTGTGTGTCTTGCTTTCTGTCGTCTCTCATGGTCAGTCTATCACTCTGTCTGTCGTCTTATCACTCCGTCTGTCGTCTTATCACTCTGTCTGTCCTCTATCACCCTGTCTGTCCTCTATCACCCTGTCTGTCCTCTATCACTCTGTCCTCTATCACTCTGTCCTCTATCACTCCGTCTGTCCTCTATCACTCTGTCTGGCCTTGATCTCTCTCTGTCTGGCCTTGATCAATCTCTGTCCTCAATCTCTCTGTCCTCAGTCTCTCTGTCCTCAGTCTCTCTGCCCTCAGTCTCTCTGCCCTCAGTCTCTCTGCCCTCAGTCTCTCTGCCCTCAGTCTCTCTGCCCTCAGTCTCTCTGCCCTCAGTCTCTCTGCCCTCAGTCTCTCTGTCCTCAGTCTCTCTGTCCTCAATCCCTCTCGTCTGTCCTTAATCTCTTTGTCTGTCCTTGATCTCTGTCTATCCTTGATCTCTCTGTCTGTCCTCGATCAGTCTGTTCTCTCTCGCTCTGTCTGTCCTCTCTCTCTTTGTCTGTCCTTGATCTCTCGGTCTGTCCTTGATCACTCTCTGTCCCCTATCACTCTGTCCTCTATCGCTCTGTCGGTCCTCTCACTCTGTCTGTTCTCTATTATTCTTTCTGACTCTTATAGAAAATATTGACCACATTAGAGATGAAGGGATTTAACGTTATGCCGTTATGAACGTTATGAATAAATCGTTATGAACGTTATGAATAAATTGTTCAATATATCGGACAGTTGAGTAGAAGTAGATAACGAATTCAGATTGTTGTTCAAGTGTAGTCTTTGAGCAGTGAATAAATTGAACAAAAAAAAACTGAACTAGGGTCAACAAGTACAGTTTAAAAAAGGTTGCCGAAGGTCGGCTTAGCTCAGGAGGTAGAGCAGTTGTCTTGTAACCGAAAGGTTGCTAGTTCAATCCCCAGCTCCTCCTAGCTGAGTGTCGATGTGTCCCTGAGCAAGACACTTAACCCTAACTGCTCCTGACGAGCTGGCTGTCGCCTTGCATGGTTGACTCTGCCGTCTGTGTGTCAATGTGTGTATTAACCGATGTAAGTCGCTTTGGATAAAAGCATCTGCCAAATGCCCTAATTGTAATTGGTTGCTTTCGGCGTAGTCGATATTGCCCGGTGCTGTTCAGCAGGTGGTGTGTTCACCCAGTAGAAGTGAATGGGTTTGATGTGTTCTCTCCAGGTGGTGATTGACGCCTTCAGGTTGATCAACGCCAACATGATGGTTCTGGGTCATGAACCGCGACAGACCACATCCAACCTGGGTCACCTCAACAAACCCTCCATCCAGGTGAGCCATCCCGACGTCGCCGCTACAAGATGTTGGGAATGATGTGATGACTTTGGATCTAACGGCTAATGGAGTATCACGTCTAGCCCAACTGGTCTATCTACAGTTACATCGTTTTTTTTAGAGTTGTAGTACTATCAATACTTTATTTTTTCATTCCTATTACTATCCTGGAGTTTTTTGCCTCAACACCAAATTTCCCAACTTCAGCTAAACAATAAATAATCCAGATTTTTCTGGTAGGATTTTAATACCTTGGACTTGAAATCAGGATTATGCACCTTCACCGCAGTGAAGGGGCATAATCCTTTGTTGTTGTTGAGATAACTCTGACTTCCTCTCTCTCCGTTCCCAGGCTCTTATCCACGGACTGAACAGACATTACTACTCCATCACCATCAACTACAGGAAGAACGAGCTAGAGCAGAAGGTCTGCATCCCACACAACGCCCGCCTCTGATAGGACGCAGTGGTCACATGATGCTACGTGGTGCTGTCCTATTGGACGCGACGGTCACATGACTCAACCTCTCTGTGTCTCTGGCGTGTAGATGCTGTTGAACCTGCACAAGAAGAGCTGGATGGAGGGTCTGACCCTGACGGACTACAGTGAGCACTGCAAGCTCAACGAGAACATTGTCAAGGAGATGCTGGAGCTGGCAAAGAACTACAACAAGGTATGCTTTTTTCTTCTAACGTCTTTGTGGGCCACTAACTTTTTAGACTCGGGTGGATCGCATTCTGGAAATAAGTATGCTTAAAGCCCTGGTTTTGGAACATTCTAAAGCTACGGTTTTGCCCAATGAGGTTTATCTGCGTAGCCAATGCATTTAACCACATCCTGAGTAGACCTTTAAAGTAGGGCTGGGCGATTAATCGAAGCTTGATCGAGATTTCGATTGTAGGACGTCCAACGGTCACAAAATTAACATAATCGATTTCTTCGAGAAAAAAATAAATAATAATAATTTGTTTTTATAATTTTATCTTTTATAGAAAGGGCAGAACAGCTGGATACATATCTTTCGGTCGAGACATGCTGAAAAAAATACATGTTTTCAAACTCAAAAATAATCGTTTGGATAATCGGGATTTCAATATTGACCAAAATAATCGTGATTTTTCCCATAATCGAGCAGCCCTACTTTAAAGTCACTGTGAAGAAACCCTTAAAGCCAAGATAACCACTTTGTATGGGAGAGGGAAGATGAATGCTATACTCAAACGTGCCACCCGTACCTCGGTATCGTCCCATGCCCACTGTGAGGAGATGCTTTAGACCAGGGGTTTTCAAAGTGTGAGTGAGTGAGCCCCCCCTCAGAGAAAAAAATTCAGCTGAGCCCCCCCCCCCCCAATTATTTTTTTTCTAAAGACCTGTGTTTTGAAAGCTATCTTAATTATTTTACACATTTTAAACATATCTGATAATAATTTTAAAACATTTGAAACATATTTTTTAAAAATTTGAAACATTTTTAAACATTTTAAACATATTTCTGAAACATTAAAACATCTTTGTGTGTTTTTAAACACATTTCTTAACACAATTTAACAACTTTATCTAAGCATGTTTTAGCTTAACCTTTTTTTAATACATTTGAACATCTTAATCTGTGTAAACTGCCAGTTTACACAGATTCATTCAGGGTCCGCGACTCTGATTTTTCTGAGTCTAATCAGATCTGCCTTTTCAGTCCAGAGATTCGACTATTCGGCGGGGTTTGTTTACCGGCGTTGCTATGGTGACCTAAATTATTATAAGCAACTGAAAACGATGCCGGTATGAAACTAAACCTGTGATTCTGAAGAAATTTTAAATGATATCGAAATTCTGTTTCGATATTATTGAAGATACAAGTGTGTAGATTTGTTAAATGGTTTGCACGAAGATAAACGGTTGAAAATCGATTTAGTTATGTTACTTCTACAGTTGAAGTACGACTGATGATTTGAATCATCGACTTTCAGGTTTTTCTTCGGGTATATTTTTCTCTCACGTCGCGCCCCCCCTGAAGAACTCTGGCGCCCCCCACAGTTTGAAAACCACTGCTTTAGACTGGAGGCGGAGAAGGGGAGGTGATTCGAGAGCTTGTGTTAATGTTAACCCTTTACCTTGCAGGCTGTGGAGGAGGAGGACAAGATGACCCCGGAACAGCTGGCCATCAAGAACGTTGGCAAACAGGTGAGTCGCGTCTGCCCATAACGTCCGATGCGTTCACAATGTAAGCAGGAGTGGGTGGGAGTGTTTTCCTGCACCTGTCTGACTGCAGATACACAGACTATTCTAATGATCTCATTGGATTCCGTCTGATGATGACGTGCTCACTTTGACACAAGCAACACAGCAAGCAGATCACAATATCTTTGGATCTAATGACCTGTCCCCCCCCCCCCCCCCCCGCCCTCCATCATCCTGTCAGGACCCCAAGAGACATCTGGAGGAGCATGTGGATGTACTGATGACCTCCAACATCGTCCAGTGCCTGGCGGCCATGTTGGACACCGTGGTGTTCCAGTGACCGCCCTGCCTTTTCTCAACTGTTAATATCGCTATGCTCTGCTTTTCTTTTATATAGAATAAATGTGTGTATGGGAGTCTGACTTCTGTCCTTATTGGCCTCGTCGGAATACCAGTCCCCAAGTCCGATTTTTAGGTTTATAAAATTTGCATACGTTTTAATGGGAAGATTACAAAAGTGCCCGTCAGCAGTCTACCAAAGCAGGATCCAGCTACAGTGGTACAGCAGAACCTGTTGGGGGAGACCGCACAGGGCCTGGGCAAGGAACTGAACAGTGCAGAGTTACGCCTCGTTTCCTGTTCTGAGAAGGAGATATTCTACCATAAAGAGACTCAATACCTAGAATGGATGAAACTTTCCAAAGGGGAATTAAATGTGTATTTATGCAGTGGCCAGTCTTTAAAGGGTTCATTTGAAACCTTTTACAGACACTAACAGTTTACTACTGTTGGCTGAATTTGTGTTCACTGTGGGCCAATTACACGCTTATAAACAAATACGTGAAATGGAGTGAAACCCCCTGTTCATCCAGGTCTGAGCCTTCCTGCCATCAGACTTTAGATATTAATCCTTAGTCTGCTGTGCCTTTGGTCTATGCGCCCACAGGCTTGTCAATGCTTGAAATTCCTTTTCAGTTCATGATTCATTTCATAATGATCCAACTCTTAATGCAAACAACTTAGTGTGTAATCATATGTGCCTTCAATAATGCTGCCCTTGTAGTTAATTTTATTTGTCAAATGATGTGTAGTTGGATGGGTGTCATAACCCTTAAGACCACTAGGTGCTGCAGTTCGTATTCATTTCATAAGAGCGTAGCTGGGCCCCCAACCAATTCAGTTGCTTACGTGCAGCGAAGATTTAGTACAAAATTGCAAACGAATGAGTATCTTTATTGGAAACCTTCAAGGCTCCAAAATAATGTCATTACTGGAAGAGTACTCATATTATTGTAAACGTTCCCTTCAAATGTGAAAACACTCCTTCGGTCCTTGTTAATGGAACACGCATGCGGATGGGTGAATCATGCACTGACCTTAAACACACTGCTCGTTTTGTTTAATCAAAAGCACGGAGGACCCCTCGAATTCAGCTTAATCGCTTACATAATTATTCAGCAGATGGTCTCACAGACAGGAGAGTGGTGCACGCCTATATCTTGTGACGCAATCCTGTTAGCAATAACATACTACAGTGAATGCAGCAATTTATTGCATGTTTCATTGAAATAGACGTCTTCCAATACAACACCTCTATTATTATTATATATATATTTCAAAACATTATCACTCTAATACTCTGACACAACACTGCACTGAGGGTTTGGATTCAAACTCCCAACATCCCTAAACCCCGACCAAATATGGCCTGATGGTGTTAAGGTCTGCAGAAGAGGGTCGGCCTTACCCAGTTTGACCTCTGACCCCCAAACCACAGATAATACTGCAGACGAAGGGTTTCCACACACAGTGGAGGTACGTCAGTCTAGGGTTCGACCTTTCGACATGAGGAAGTGAAAGAGGAATCAATCACCGGATCATTTATCCTGATTCACCCAACAGACGGCACTTCTCTCCCCCACACCCCTATCAACCAGGGTGTGTGCGTGCACGTGTGTTGTGATGTGAGTATGTGTGTGCACTGTGCACATTCGAGTGTGTGTGTAGGGAGGGAGTGTACGCGTGTGCAGTATGTAATCGCAGATACACATCTCGACATGTTTACTGATAGGGATCTCAGAACGGCCGTGGTAGGACATCGTATTCGGCCTAGATGTCTCTTGACCGCCGGACCCGAGCGGAGGGGCGTCGGCCCCCGTACCTTATCTCATCCCAGGGATCTGCTCTCCGTCCCAGCCTCCCTCCCTGGCCCGGGGCCCGACAGACCGGCCCGATGCTATTAATCCCCGGGGGAGAGAAGGCTCTGTGTCTAAATGGGTTTACAGGGCGCCCGCCAGCCCCTCTGTTAGCACAGTGCTAACTCACGCGGGGAGGTGCCAGAGAACACGTAACACACACACACACACACACACACACACACACACACACACACACACACACACACACACACACACACACACACTATAATAATATGAATGATTATAATAATAATACATTTGATTTGAAGTATTATTAAAGGGATGGAGGGTAGTGCACACACACATACACAGTCATGCCCTGGCACACACACACACACATGCAAACGCGAGACACAAGGAAGGTGTCCCCCCCTACACCCCTGGGTGTGTTTGGGGGGGGGGGGGGAAGGGGGGACAGGAGAGAGAGCCGGGGGATGTGAAGGCGAGGCTGAACAGATGTGTTTATGTAGTTATGTCATTCATTTTCTTGCATGGACCGTATTGTAGCCCCAACCGCGAATTTGTCATCTCACAGGCTGCATGAGGAGGCCCCTGGGATTCAGAGAGGAGACGTGAAGCAGAGGACACCCACTGCGATGTTCCGCTTCGGTGCTTCACTATCGACATTCTCTTATTTCGAAATAAGAAAGGTTTCTGTGTGTGTGTGTGTGTGTGTGTGTGGGGGTGTGTGTTAAGAGATTCATTGTCCGGACTCCAGGACCCGATAATGATTCCTCCAGACGTCACGTGAGGGAACGCTGATGTCGGCCCGAGATTATTGGCCTAAATGTCACGTGCACGCGCCTCCTCTGGGTTCGCACATCCTGTAGAGTCTGAATAGTAACAATGCTATCAGTGGAAGATTGTACCTGCAACTCTCTCTCTCTCTCTGGTTCTCACTCTCTCGCTCGCTCCCTCTTGTTCTCGTGCCTGTGTAGTAGACACACACACACACACGCACCACTACATCACCTTGTTCAGAAGAGAACATATATCACCCTATATATATATATATATATATACGTATATATATTTACCCTCTCCTACTACTCAGTGAATCCAACCTTTGGCGAGAGAGGTCCGCTTGACATCTATGATCAGTTACACTACATACACCTACATCCATACCAATGTGTGTATATACCATTTGTGTGTGTGTGTGTGTGTGTGTGTGTGTGTGTGTGTGTGTGTATGTGTGTTTTTATGTATGTTTCTATGCCTTTGTATGTGTAAGTTTGTGTGTACGTGTGTATTTGTATGTTTGTGTGCACGTGTTTGTGGATGTTTGTGTGTGTGGATGTGTGTTTTTATGTATATTCATGTGCCTGTGTTCATGTTTTTGTCTGTTTGCATGTGTGCGTGTGTGTGCGCGAGCGTATGTGTGATTTTATGTCTGTCCGTGTGCCTGTGTTTGTGTATGTTTATGTGTGGGTGTGAAGCTCGACTACCATTCCATTCAGACTGTCCCCTGCCCTCACATGAACGAATCACTATCTGTTCTACAGATGCAGCTAGTGCAGACACACGCCGTTCCCGGCAGAGCGGCAGGTCGGACAGCAAGCCTGAGGGTTGGTGGTTAGTGAGAGTGAGTTGGTAAGAGGCTGAACCGTGAGTCATGGGTGTGTTGTGATGCTATGAAACAGCTGGCGCGGGCTGGTCACCTCATCCTGCAAACTGCTGATGCTGCAGAAAACAGACGTGAGCCCTATGAGCCATGTCAGCTCTGGCTGTAACCGTTCCAAGTGTGTGTGTGTGTGTGTGTGTGTGTGCGTGTGTCTGTGTGTGTGTGTCTGTGTGTGTGTGTGTGCGTGTGTGTGTGTGTGTGTGTGTGTGTGTGTGTGTCCCCGGGCCTGCTCATTCTCGTTTTACAGCCTCCGTTAGGCGTTCCTGTTAACTTAACCGTGGACGGGAGGTTAACGTGGCCTTCGAGGGCTTTTACTGTGGCGTGCACGGTGAGGCCAGAAATGAACATGCTCTCGGAGGGCCTTTAATGTGGCGCGCACCGTGATACGGACCAGCTGGGTTCTATCAGCTCTGAGCCCGCCGCTCTTCTGGGATGATCAGTTTCCAGCTCCCAGAACAGACCCTTCCACTGCAGGCACTTACCGCTCTCCCCCATGTCTCCTCTGTGTCTCCCAGAACCCGCCCCCTCCCCTCCCCACTCCCGGGTCTCTCCCCCGTCTCCCTCCCACATCTCCCCTCGCAGATCTCCCCCGTTTCTCCCCCTTCTCCCAAAACTCATCCCCTAACTTCTCCACGGGCGGGGTCTCCCCCATCTCCTCCCCCCCATGTCTCCCCAATCTCTCTCCTCCATCTCCCCTCTCAGCTCTCCCCCAACCTCTCTCCCCCCCATCTCCCTCCCCATGTCTCCCCAATCTCTCTCTCCCCCATCTACAATCTCAGGTCTCCCCCAGCCCTCCCCCCCCTATTCTCTCCATTCTGACGTCTCCCCAATCTCTCTCTCCCCCCCCCCCACCTCCCTCCCCCATGTCTCCCCCAACTCTCCTCCCCCATCTCCCCTGTCTCCCCCTCCCTCAGCGAGTGGGGTGCGGATGAGGCGCGGGAGTGGTAGAGCGATGTGTTCCGTCTGGTGTGGATGTATACATGGCTGATGGATGGTGTTGGCCGTGGGACTGAGGCCGCAGTAGGGGAGCCGCTGATGCGTTTGGAAGAGTCTCGTGTTTGTGCTAGGTCTGAATCCAGAGCCAAACCGAAGGCTGTTACAGCGTAGAGATCTGACCCCGGGTGGTACGTCTTTACTCTGCTCACACGATAAGGTACGGCACAGTGCATGCAACACAACACAGACACCATGCAACGCAGAAAATACTACACAACAATACGTGCCGCACGTTGTATGAAACACAACACAACACACTAAATGCACCGTCACTCAAACGACACACTGTACCACATACAACACAGTACAATACTACACAGCAATACATACAACACATTGTATAAAACATAATACAACACATTGTATAAAACATAATACAACCCACTAAATGCACAATAACTCATACAACACACTGTACAACAACAACACAGTACAATATAACATACAATACAACAGCACTTTAACGCACACACCACAACACACACCATACTATTCAACAAACTGTGTTGATGAAAAGGGATCTGTGTAGAATACGGTTAGGTAAGGTAATGTTGGCAGAGAGGAAGAACAGATGTAGGGTGTTTGGACAGTCGGAGATAAGAGAGAGACTTGATAAGATGGAAGAAAGGTGTTAGTGTGAGAGTTGGGACATAAAAATAAAGGGCTGAACTGGACCAATGGGTGCGCGCAGACACTCATGCACACACACACACACACGCACACACACATGCAAAGGCAAACAAGCATGCGCACACTGTACCCTTAACACAAACATCTGTATGCGGCACACACACCACCAATGGAACAAACGTGCAGAGTACAAACTCCTGGACACACAAAGACACACATCTGCACAGACAAAAACAAACACATAGGCAAACACAAAATTAGAAGTTGTCTTAATGGAGTGTGTGTGTGTGCGTGTGTGTGTGTGTGTGTGTGTGTGTGTGTGTGTGTGTGTGTGTGTGTGTGTGTGTGTGTGTGTGTGTGTGTGCGTGTATGCGTGTGTCTGTGTGCGTGCCTGCTGGCTTTATCCTTCCATGCCTGTTAAAGGCAGGAAGCTAATAAAGAACTGCATCATTGTTTTCATAAGAGAGGAAAACGCTGCAGCTTTTCCAACATGGCCCCGAGTCAACACTGCTGGCTGCCCTCAGAGTGGGGACTGGGAGTAGGGCCTCTTTGAGTTGCTGCACTGAAAGTTAGCAGTAGGAGACGCTCCGTGTAACAGCACTTATATCTGGCAGTAGGAGACGCTTCGTGAAATCCCAGATTCACATGGAGAGGCCAGCAACAACCCGAATCTCTCTGTGTGGAGTGTCTGTGTGTGCATGTGTGTGTCTTTGTGCGTGTTGTTGGCATGTGTGTTATTGCCCTGTCTGTGATTTGGTGTGTGTGTTTGTGTTTGTGTGTGTAGCAGCTGCTTTTTGTTACCGGGGGCAACATTTCCCTGGTCAACCAAGTCGTCTCGCAGTGATGATGTCATAGTTTACCAAGATTCCACAGCTGAGGGTCTTCTGGGATTGAGCAACTAGTAGTTGTTTGGGTATTTCTATTTGTGTGCGTGTGTGTGTGTGCTGTGTTGTGTGTGTTACTATTTGTGTATGTGTGTTCATGTGTCTTCTGTTATGTGTCTACTATTTATTTTTGTCTACCTTTATTCCTGCATCTCACATTTGTACTTGCACTTGTAATAGTTTTTCTGTCTACCTGTGATTCCGTATGATGTGTGTTTTTCTAGTATTTGTGTGTGTGTGTGTGTGTGTGTGTGTGTGTGTGTGTGTGTGTGTGTGTGTGTGTGTGTGTGTGTGTGTGTGTGTGTGTGTGTGTGTGTGTGTGTGTGTGTGTGTGTTTGAGCAACAGTGGATTCTTCTATGTGTGTGTTTGTGTTCGTATATTAATCTGTGAACTTGGGCTAGACTTTGCTCAGGAAGGAGAATATGTCGGACTGTACCACAGAGAGGGGGGAGGTATTTTGATTGGTCTGGGCCACTGGGTCAGACCGTCTGGGACATTGCTCAGTGTTGGTTAGCTCAGAACACATGCATGCACACACACACACACACACACACACACACACACACACACACACACACACACACACACACACACACACACACACACACACACACACACAAACTCTCTCACTCTCACTCATTCACTCACTCACTCACTCACTCACTCACTCACTCACAAGCCAAACACACACACACACACACACACACACACACACACACACACACACACACACACACACACACACACACACACACACACACACACACACACACACACACACACACACAAACTCTCTCACTCTCACTCATTCACTCACTCACTCACTCACTCACTCACTCACAAGCCAAACACACACACACACACACACACACACACACACACACACACACACACACACACACACACACACACACACACACACACACACACACACACACACACACACACACACACACACACACACTTACAATTACCTTCAAGTTAAGAAAGTAGAAAGTTTCAAATCATGTTCATGTTTCAAGTTAGAAGAAAAATTAACAGAAGCTCATGTAATGGTTTAAATGAACATCTGTGGAAGGGTTTAGTGGTTTGTATTGACGTTAGTGTTATGGGTGCAGCCACACAGACGTATTCCTAAAGAATCACGTATTATGTTTGGCTGACATGGCCCGGTACTCTTGTTTATACCAAACAGAGACAGTCAGGACTGTTAGTACTGTTGCGAAGGGAATGGGAGAGGCTGGGATAGATGGACTTAATCTAATCGCATCGATACTTAAGTGAAAAATAAGAGGAGCCAAGTAACTGGCTGATAAGTTTGGTTGCAAAGACAGCCATACTATTGCAGGTTTGTGTCTTGTTTATTGCTTAATTTCCGTGAGATCTCTTCTCCTACAGTTACAAGTATTCACCAAACAAACGGCAACACATTTGGCAAATATCAGTGCAGTGTCCTATTCCTACGATATAGAAAATAGAGCATACTTTTTAAAATGGTATTTATTTAAATATTATTTATTATGGCAAGTAAATCGGGCCAAAATTCCCAAATCAACAACTCCAAATGGACACACACATCCTTACCGTAAGTAAGCCGGTCTCTTTTTATAACCCAATAGCACGTGTGTTGTGTTTCCTGGTAAACAAAGGGTGCTATGATGTCACCAACCGAACATGCCAGCGGCGGAGTGAGTAATTACCGCATTTTGAACCAAGCACACCACAAGCCTCCGCTGGAGTGTGGTGTGTGTCATCCAACAAAAACAACAACATAAGAACATCCACATGAAGTACCGCGCCATAGTTGGCCATACATGATCAACCATGATCACAGCTCGCAGCTGAGGTTGGATGCGGTCCCTTTTGTTGTTCTGGATGGTTCTGAGTGGTAACTAAGTAAATGGGAATGACAGCCCTGTGCCCCAGTGCTAGGAAAAGTGTTACCAGACTCTGGCTCGGGTCTTGCTCTCACTTTGTGAGGGTTTCTAATAAACGTGATGGGGAGATTCAGAAATGTGTTCCAGTAAGCTCTGGCGGAGCCACTATATGAAGTGATGAAGCTGCTGTATGTCTGAATTACGAAAGTACCTCCCAGTAAAGCACCACGTGTTTCCCAGATTTTCCTTAATTTCCCACTTTTAATGATTTAACACTTCCATTTTGGCCGCATGTTGGACTATTATTACTAAAATGACTATAAATGTGAATGTATGAGTGTGTGTGTGTTTGTGTGTGTGCGTTTGTATGTGTGCGTGTGTGGGGGTTGCAGTGTCATAATTGCAGTGTGTGTGTGTGTGGTGTCATTGTTGCTTTTGCATTTTCTGTGTGATTGTGTGCGTGCCTGTGCATGTGTGTGTGTATGTGAGTTGAAGGAGTGCTCCATATGATTGGTGTCCTGGTGTTCTGGGAAGTGAAGCCCGTGAGGTCTGTCAGGCTGCTCATGGGTTCCCGGCATTCCCCTCTCCAGAGCCAGAGCAGGAATTCCACCTCAGATATAGAAGCCCCACCCTCACACCCTCACACCCACCTCCTTCCCTCCCTCTTCCATGATTGGCTGAGCTACCGTCCTGTTTCATTACCTGTCATGTATTCATATTCATCCAATCAGAAACGCCTTGATGTACAGATTAGATTTCACTTATTTCCTTAGGTTATTAAATTAACTGCAACTTATTTTACATATTTTACTTGTGTGAGTGTCTCTCTCTTTGTATTGGTGTGTGTTTGTATGGCTTTCTTTGTTTTAGTGTTTGCATGTGCATGTGTGTGTGTGTGTGTTTGTTAGAGCCCCTTCAGTACACCTTATGTCTGTCTACGTTTTAATTATTATTAAACTTATTAGTAAAAATCAAATTAACACTAACCTTTATTTATATTTTCTTTTATTTCGTTATAATAATTTTGTGCTGCGTAATATTTTAGATTCTCAATCACCTGACCATTGAGATTAAGACCAGAGTCACTCTGTGCTTGTCTGAACGCGCGTCTCGCTGATGCCGCCATGGCATCATGACCTGCCAGCGTTGTTTTTAAGAGACATTACTGGTAAAGAATGAATGAAGCAGGTTTCACCCATCCCCTGTACAGAACACCACCTCCACCCCCCATGCCTCTGTCAGCGTCTGAGCCCAGTAGGTCACCTCCCTCCTGGGCATACAGGGCCAGTGTTGGCTGGTCTCCGGCCTGTGGCTCTGTATGCCAGCTTCTGGTGCTGTGTGTAAATAGGAACCCGTTCAAAGTCTGTCTGCGGCAACAGGGTGGGGGGACTGGACTGGACCATGTAGGGCGTGGGACAGGGCCTAGTAGGTTTTTGAGGTCCTTGGAAGTTTTGCTATTTTTATTTGATTGCAAATATTGGTAGCATATAATTGACCATCTCTTACATTTATTCGGGTCTTTCGCAGCCGTAAATTTCCTTCAAGACACGCACACACACGTGAACACACACGAACGCACGCACACACACGCGCACAAACACAAACACACACACACACACACACACACACACACACACACACACACACACACACACACACACACACACACACACACACACACACACGCATGCATACACTCTATGTCGATTTAAATCAATACACGTCTACAGTGAGCCATAGTTGTAACCCTCTTGGCTTTCCAAACACAAACGCTCAAACAGTCACACACACTCTGGCCATCAGACTGTTTGCTGACTTGTCTACGTCGCGGTGAGTCGGCGTCTTTGGGAAATGTGTGTTGGTTTGTGACCGTGTGATTCAGTTTACCATCAGAAGTGTGTGTTTGAGTTGTGTGACTGTGTGTGTGTGTACACACGAGTGATCGCCGATGTGTTCCCGGAATGCTCGCCAGGTGAGCTTTCACAGACAATGAATGTATGGTGCATTTGTGCAGAAGTACAAGATTCAAAAACACAAGAGACAATCGAACAAAATAAATCAAATAGGACATCGAATTAAAAAACGAATCTAATTGAATGATTTAACCATGATGCTATCAAGCCCGGTAAAGCAATGCATTAACACTGCAAGGGGTAGGTTAGGGGGTTCCATTCACACTGTTGCAACCGATAACAAGAATAAATTGTCACACACGTTGGATGAAAGTGGCCATTGAAATAACATATTGTATTATATTATGTTCTTAATATTATATTATATGAGGCTCTATGTATTATTTATATCATATTATATGTATGATAGATTTATGTTATAGATATGGTCCTCACCCCATTAGCCCTGAGTTCCCGTGTCCTCCGCCCCCTCCCTGCAGTGTGTTCTGTCCCACCGAGAGTCACCTCACCTGAGGCGGGGGGTGAGGCGGGGGGTGAGGCGGGGGGTGAGGCGGGGGTGAGGCGGGGGTGAGGCGGGGTCGGGAGGCTGTACCCTCCGGGTGGTGTGGCAAGGCTGTGGCTGCGTCTAGACGGGAACTGGTGAGTAAGGCGGAGGCTAGGGCCCTGTTTTCTAGTCTGCTCACGATGTTTCCCTTTCGCTGCTGTGGAAAGTTAGGATGCATCACCCAGAGATATCACACCGTTGTGTAAGAACGCTGGGTGTGTGTTAGAGAGAGAGAGAGAGAGAGAGAGAGAGAAAGTGAGTGTGTGTGTGTGTGTGTGTGTGTGGGTGTGTGTGTGGGCGTCTGTGTGTGTGTGTGTGTGTGTGTGTGCGTGTGTGTACATGTGTGAGTGGGTCTGTTTGTATTGGGCATGTGTGTGTGCGTGTCTGTATACGTGTGTGTGTGTGTGTGTGTATGTGTGTGTGTGTGTGTGTGTGTGTTAATGTGTGTGTATCTGTTTGCATTCATGTTTCTGTGTGTGACAATAGCTGATATTGCAGAAAGTCCAGCTGATTGGGCAACACGTGTGTCACGTAGGGGCAGGTTTCTAACACTCTGACATATGAAGGGACAGCAGCTCTCTGCAGTCACTCACTTTGGACTGTTGTCTTATAGAAAAGCCTAAATGATGCTCCTGTGTTGGGCACTGAGAGAGTGTCTGCACTGCTTTTATGACCATGACGTCATTCAAAGATCCAGAACAAAGACAGACAGAAAGACAGGCAGACACACTGAAGACGACTGAAAGTCTAAACGTTTCTCTACTTTGCTCAGTCAGGTAGACAGGCTGGCATGCAGACAGACAGGCAGGCAGACAGACAGACAGACAGACAGAAAGACAGACGGACAGATCGCCAGGCAGACAGACAAAAATACAGAACGACGGAGGGACAGACAAACAGACAGGCAGGCTGGCAAACAGAAAGACAGACAGACTAACTGAAAAATGACCCAAACCCTTAACCTTGCCCTGCTCTTGCCTTCTCTCTAAAAGGATATTGCTCTCTGCTGTGTATCTACTGTTGCAGTGATGTCATCAGGAATGTGAATAACCGACTGAAACCGACCCGGGGTTCTGATCCGCTGCGGACAAGGACGGCTCCTGTGCCCAACCACTTCCCGTACGTAGACGGGGGTAATAATCTGAGAAGCCCCATCATGGAAAGAGCCCGTAAGAGGACTGGCAGCGAGGGGGAAACTTCGGCCAAACTCACATCTGGATTGGAGTTTTGTTTGTCGATTTGGTTGATTTGGTTTCCACCTGGGTTTATTTTAATACATGTATTGTGTACATAAGTGTATATATATCATTTGTTTCAAAGTGGTAGTGCCTTTGGTATTTTTACCGTAATTATATGCATACATACCCATTAGCTTGTTTGATCGCAGTGTTCTTTATTGCTGCTACTGTGACACTGTAATGAATAAAGTGTTGACCTCTTCTCGTTCCTTTCTGGAATCGTAAGGATTTCTTCAGGGGCCTCGATCACTAGGGAGCTGCAATAGAGGGGCCCTCACTGGCTTAAGGGCCCCCAGCTGTCCTGAGTGGAGTTCGAAATGTTCGGTCATTTCATTATCTGTACGTTTGTGGACATAGCCTGCTATTGTGGAATATTTCAGATTAAAACTCGATTTCAGGGTCTACATGTGGCGTGATATGTGACCAGTTATTCTGCATCTTCAAACTAGGGTGACATTAGTGCAATATCTCTCATCACACGTGTATTTAAAGGTCTTCTCGCCGTCCTGTGGGAGCTGCTGTCCACCAGCGCGGACGACAAGGTTCTAAGCAGGCGCTGTGAGTACCGGAATTAGCCTAGCCGGAAGCATTTAATAAAACATCTACGGGCCACATTCCCACAGTGTGAATAAACAGTCGCCCCAGTGTGATTGTGCGTAAGCGAGAGTGTATGTGTGTGAGTCTGTATAAGTGTGTGTGTGTCTGTAGAGGCACTCTCCACCTACTGGACGTTCTCTGGAACCGCGCCCTGTCTGCGCGCCCCACCCTCTGTGCCTCCCTCCCTCCCGGCCTGAGGCAGTCGATTCACGGCGTGCGGTGAATCGACTGCCTCTGTCTCCTCGGAGGAACAATCGGGTTGGACACTGACCTGTGTGACGGACCTGCCGAGCACAGACTCTTCCACATGAGCACTGAACACGGCACTCGTCTGCACGTCTGCATGGAGCGCGGACGGAAACAAAGTAGCTCCTCTTCATGAATGCATCTGGTAAACAAGAGGCAGACGCAGCTGCTGCGTTTTTCCAAGACAGACACACACACACACACACACACACAAACACACACACACACACACACACACACACACACACACACACACACACACACACACACACACACACACACACACACACACACACACACACACACACACACACACACACACACACTGACCCACACAGTCACACCTCAATGTCATCAGTGAGATGTCAAACCAGGACAGGTTTCCTCATCTCTTAAGGAGAAGTGAATGGTGATATGTGTTAGTGGACAGGAAGGGCTAGGTCGCTAGCTTCGTCTGCAGGCAGCAGATATCAGGGACAGACAGACAGACAGACAGACAGACAGACGGACAGACGGACAGACGGACAGACGGACAGACGGACAGACGGACAGACGGACAGACAGGCAGACAGGCAGACAGGCACACAGACAGACAGACAGGCACACAGACAGACAGACAGACAGACAGACAGACAGACAGACAGACAGACAGACAGACAGACAGACAGACAGACAGGCACACAGACAGACAGACGGACAGACGGACAGACAGACAGACAGACAGACAGACAGACAGACAGGCACACAGGCACACAGACAGACAGACAGACAGACAGACAGACAGACAGACAGACAGGCACACACAGACAGACGGACAGACGGACAGACGGACAGACGGACAGACGGACAGACGGACAGACGGACAGACAGACAGACAGACACTCTTCTTCACCCATTTGGATGGAGCAGGTTGACATAAGCATCACATAATGATCGCATGCATTGCGTGAGTATGTGTGTGTCTGGGTGTATCTTTGTGTACATTTTACAGTCGATGCTATCCAATCCAGGATAACTTCTTTATCTTGATATTGGAAGGTTTATACAAATCGGACAAAATTAACCCCATAACACACTCACCACCTCTACACCCCCCTCCCTGCCTACCCATATCCCCCTCATCCATGACTCAACACGAGTGGAGAAGTGCTGGTGTCCTGCTTTCTGATCCCCTCCTCCTTGTCTGTCACCATGGGAACCCAGCTTTGTCGCACCGTGTTGTGGAATCTTTTGGAAAGAAGCGCTTTGTCGGATTGTTCGAGTCGGCAGTCGCTGTGCGTTTGTGCGTGTGTTTGTGTGTGTGTGTGTGAGTCCCAATCACTTCACATCCTGTGCACACAAGCCAGCCCGTGACACTGATTCACCATTTGAGCAACGTGACTTCTGCTGACATAGGAGAATCACAGAGGAGATACCTGTCCGATAGCATGCTACCTCACTTAGCCTGCTGCTGGTCACCAAGCCTGCACCCTGTCCTATATAGCTTACAAGCTCACCTGGCCTACACCTTAATTAAGGCACAATTTCGATTGTTTACCGAAAGTTGTAACCCTATCTCAATACATTAATTTAACACGTAGGACATCAGTCGGAACGATCACCATTTGAAGTAAAAAAAAAAAGGGACATGGAGACGTGACCAAGTAGTGACCAAGGTGGTAGCACACACACACACGCACACACACACACACACACACACACACACACACACACACACACACACACACACACACACACACACACACACACACACACACACACACACACACACACACACACACACACACACAAACAAACACATACACACTCATTTCTAAAGCTCCCCCCTTCCTTGAAAAGTGCTATATAAATGTAATCTGTTAAGTTACTGGGTACAGTTGTGTGTGTTTACATCTAAGTAGAGAGGATTTCAGTTGGTTCTGTGTCTGTATATATTATCTCTCTTTCTCCTCTCCCTCTCCATTTATCTCCCTCTCTTTCACAAACACACACACGCAAACACCAGCACGGACACACACACACACAGACACACACGCACACACACGCACACACACACACACACACACACACACACACACACACACACACACACACACACACACACACACACACACACACACACACACACACACACACACACACACACACACAAACACACGCACACCTGGACAGTACTGTCATAATAAAGCTAATAGACTTTGCTTTATTTGTACTTTAGAACATAAAAATAACGTTTGCAGCCTGAGTTGGACCACCCTGCTGATTAAACAATGTTCAACAGACTTGCTGAATGTTTTCACACCCCTTTTTCTAGCCAAATTATGAACGTTTGGGCCTAATAAACGCACAGTATCCGATGTCAACATCACACTGACCGTGGTGGGAGGGTCTTACTGTAGCCCCCACCCCCCCCCCCACCCCACCCCCCTCCGCTATGAGGCTGTCGCCATGCTGTACGGTATAAAACCCGCGCGCACCCGTTCCTCGGTCTAGTCCGTCTGCTGCAAGGCGGACAAAACGACCGCGTGTGGAGCAAGCGGTAGAAGTTAACGGACGACTCACTTGGCCAAACCCAAGGACCCCTACACGCGCCACTTGCTTCTTCTTCTTCTTCCCACTCGGTCATCTTACCTTAATCATCACATTTCATTCTCTTGTATTTATTTGTCATTCCCCCCTCCAAAATGACCCGTGGCCCGTTGGCGGTTGGGCTGCTGGTGGCTTTGTGCTTAAGCGGCGCGGTCGACTGCAAGACAAAGACCCCAAGGAACCGGGAAAGTAGGCAGAGTGGTCAGTACCGGGTGTTTCCAGAGCTCCACGACCAATCGCCGGTGACTGCAGGTACGTGTCCAAGGTGTGCGTAAAATACGCGCGCGCAAAGACGCACGTCTTACTTTAGAAATGGTTTATAGTTAGGAACTAACTTGATGCATCCACCTCCCGTCGTGCATCACCCTCTTCATGATTCAAGAGAAAGATTGAGTTCCCAGTTTCAGAACTAAACAAAACCTTTGTAACCTTGGATATTAAACTTTTTCATTGCAGCCGGTTGCTCAGAAAACGGTCGCACTTACCGAGTGAACGACCGATGGGAGAAAATGTATCAAGGAAACAATCTGGTGTGCACCTGCAACGGGAGAGAGGGAATCCACTGCAGGAGTAAAGTACAAGGTCAGTCAGAGAAGGTGTCCATCATTACGCGCGGAGCGCGGAGCGAGTCCGGCTTATGACCGCTCCAAACAAACTGTCTTGCATCACATGACCGTCTGCACCGTTTTGATTTGTCCGTCGCAGACCAGAACTCGTGCTACGATACAACCAACCTCCAGACTTACCGCCTGGGTGAGACTTACGACCGGCCCAAGGATGGGATGATCTGGGACTGCACATGCGTCGCTGCAGGCAGAGTCAGCTGCACTATTGCAAGTAAGTAACTAACTGAGTTAATTGACTCATAGACTTAACTCATAGCTACATTTTTGCAGGCTCAATTTGTTTAGACTAAATTGTGTTTTAATTGAGTCGCATGGTTCTCATGCCATCAGATCCATAGCAATGACCCAGTAGTCAAACCAATACATGAGATCCAACCAATCAAAACGAGCTGACGCAGCTCTGAGATGCTTAACACGTCTCCATTGTTCGTTTGTAGACCGGTGTCATGAGGGCGGAAAGTCGTATTTAATCGGCAACACCTGGCAGAAGCCACACCCGACCGGGAACTACATGCTGCAGTGCGAGTGTCTGGGGAACAACAAAGGGGAGTGGACCTGCAAGCCCGTGGGTGAGAGAAGCTTGTGTGCCTCGGTGTGACCCAACCCCCCCCCCCCCCCCCCCCAACCCCCATCTTTTATTATCATTGTTTGTTTTTTGATTGACAAAGGTTTCTATTTGGTACAATATAATGTCTAGTTATCCCCCCCCACCCCCCAAATGGCTGGGCCCTTGAAAATGTCCACCCCCCCCCACCCCCCTTATGTGCCTGGGCTTCAGTCTGTACATCAATATATGAAAAGAAAAGAAGGTAAAAAGCTCCCATAAGTCTAAACCATTTTACCGTCTGACTAATATGGCTGAAAGTGATCAGGACTCTTCTCCCGCTCAATTTAAAGGTGCTTATTTCTCAGAAGTGGTTGTTAATATTTGAGGATTGGTTCTCTCCCAGGAAAACAAGGTCGGGGCACAGTAGCGCAGCATTCCTGCTAGGCAATCTCTTGGAACCACTCGAATATTGATCTCCACCGGCGTCATGTGTGACCCAATCCTGAACCCCACAGAGCCATCTGAAATAAACAGTAGATCTATCAATCAAAATGGATATTTGAGAATCAAACCTACCCCTTACCCTAAGCACATTTAAAACCTTTTTCTTTACAGTATACAATGTTTGATCGTAAACTGATGGTAATCGATGTCTGTATTAACAAGGTGTGTGTGTGTGTGTGTGTGTGTTTTTCTGTGTGTGTGTGTGTGTGTGTGTGTGTGTGTGTTTGTGTGTGTGTGTGTGTGTGTGTGAGAGTGTGTGTGTGTGTGTGTGTCAATATCTATGTGTGTGTGTGTGTGTGTGTGTGTGTCGCTGTGTGTGTGTGTGTCGCTGTGTGTGTGTGTGTCGCTGTGTGAGTGTTTGTGTGTTTGTGTGTGTGTGTTTGTCAATGTCTATGTGTGTGTGTGTGTGTGTGTGTGTCGCTGTGTGTGTGTGTGTGTGTGTGTGTGTGTGTGTGTGTGTGTTTGTGTGTGTGTCGCTGTGTGTGTGTGTGTGTGTGTGTGTGTGTGTGTGTGTGTGTGTGTGTGTGTTTGTGTGTGTGTTTGTGTGTGTGTCGCTGTGTGTGTGTGTGTGTGTGTTTGTGTGTGTGTCGCTGTGTGTGTGTGTGTGTGTGTGTGTGTGTGTGTGTGTGTGTGTGTGTGTGTGTGTGTGTGTAGCTGAGCGCTGCAATGACAACTCTGCCGGCGCATCGTACGTGGTGGGGGAGACCTGGGAGAAGAGCTACCAGGGCTGGATGATGATGGACTGCACCTGCCTGGGGGAGGGCAACGGACGCATCACCTGCACCACCAAGAGTGAGCCGGGCACACACACACACACACACACACACACACACACACACACACACACACACACACACACACACACACACACACACACACACACACACACACACACACAGCGACACACACACACACACACACACACACACACACACACACACACACACACACACACACACATACACACACACACACACACACACACACGCGCACACACACACACATGCACACACACACACACACACACACACACACACACACACACACACACACACACACACACACACATAGACAACGGACACCAGACACACACACACACACACACACACACACACACACACACACACACACACACACACACACACACACACACACACACACACAGACCTAGACAACGGACACCAGACACACACACACACACACACACATACATAGATACACTCACTTCCATCCATGCATTCATCCATTCTTCCGTACGTCCGCACACACACACACACACACACATACATACATGCACCCATCCATACGTACGTCCTCACACAGCTACACTCCAGCCCCAATCTCAGCTGCTGGGTTGTGTCTGTGTCTCCGCAGACCGCTGTAACGACCCACAGACCCAGGGCACCTACCGCATCGGAGAGAGCTGGACCAAGAGGACGGACAAGGGGGAGCTCCAGAGGTGCATCTGCACTGGGAACGGACGCGGGGAGTGGAAGTGTGAGCACACCATCCAAGGTGAGGAAGGGTGTGATGCTGGTGCACCATGCGACAGGAGGAGGAAGGCTTTGACGCTGTTCACTGTCTTCCGTCTCACGCCCACGGTGTGAATCAAATGCTTATTCTCGAGGCTTCCTCAACAGCCTGAGAATGGAACGCGAGTCGATGGAAAAGGACAAGAGACTGCCACAGAAGATGCAACTAGGAATATAAATGAAGCATTTTCTAATTGTTATTCTGCCTTGACTTGCCGTTTCTGGTTCAGTGGCGGCTTTAAGTTTGAAGGTTTGAGGTGAGCCCGACATCTGACTCCGATCCCTCCCTTTGGATCGTAGGCAACGCCATCGCCACCCCCATCGGGACGCACCTCGGGACGGCGCTGGTGACCAGCCTGAGCGTCCACCCCGTCCCCCTGCCCCAGACCCCCGCCGAGGGCACCTGCCGCACCGACTCGGGCACCACGTACCAGGACGGCCAGCGATGGGTACGCACCCAGGGCAGCAAGCAGCTGATCTGCACCTGCCTGGGGAACGGCATCAGCTGCCAGGACTGGGGTGAGGCGACAGGGGGGGGGGGGGGTGGAGCCCTGAAGCTGGGAGACATTATCACTTTTAGTGGGCAGACTCCATATTAACGTGAATGATGACGTGTATTTTTTCAGCGACGTTGTTCCATGGTTGTTCGTCGGCTCATGTGTGCGTGCGTGTGTGTAGCCTTCCCCCCTTTTCCCCCCACCGCCCCCTCTCCTAAAAAAAACACCCCTCTTACGCATTTAATGTGTGTTGTACGTCCTGGCACTCAAAAATGGTACTTAGCATCGTGTAGCGTCTTCATCCTGGCCACCTTTGTTGGATACGGGGAATGGGTTAACCTAGCAACTGTAAGTGTTTGGCACTTGTTCTATGAACATCCTTACTGTAGGACAGTGATATATTGTTGTTTCTCCTTCTTCTGACAAATGTACGTTTGGATAAAAGCGTCTAGTAAATGTAAATGTTATCGTGTGTGTGTGTGTGTGCGTGTGTGTGTGTGTGTGTGTGCGTGCAGATGCCCGATCCCTAGTGTACGGCGGCAACGCCGACGGCAACCCTTGCGCATTCCCCTTCACGTACGGCGGGAAGACGTACTACTCGTGCACGCAGGACGCGCGCACGGACGGACAGCTGTGGTGCTCCACCACCTCCGACTATGACAGCGACCAGCTCTACTCCTTCTGCAGCGAGAAATTCTGTGAGAGAACAAAAAGAATCCTTTATCATATCTTTGACGTCCTTACGGAGCAGGGAGGAGTCTGCTAGACTGCGGACGTCGGGGCTCGAACCCGCGACCTCTCGGCTCCGAGTCAAACACACTGCACACTAGACTACTCTGCATTCTGTACTCTACAGGCTAGATTCTGTTCACTACAGAGGATGTTAACAACATTGATACGGTAAATAACCGTACCTCGCTCGGTTCACAGCCATGGTGCCGACGCGCGGCGGGAACTCAAACGGCGCCCTCTGCTACTTCCCCTTCCTGTACAACGGCCGCAACTACACCGAGTGCACGTCCGACGGCCGTCGCGACGGCATGAAGTGGTGCAGCACGTCGCCAGAGTACCGGGACGACAGCTACGGCTTCTGTCCCATGGCGGGTGAGTGGGGCGGTGGGCTGATGGTGACTCAACAGGCAGACTGGTCGTCTGCTCGTCTGCTCGTCTGCTCGTCTGCTCGTCTGCCTGCTGATCGCCGAGCAGGAGGGGAGATACTGAGAATAACACCAGTGTCTGAGGCCAGACGAGCTCACGTCTGTGTGAACGGGACGTGTCACTTTCTTTAGCGTCACATTTGTTTTCGACCAATCACGGTGGCGAATGTGGGGATCTGTCAGTTGTTTAAAATACATTTTATAAAATTTGTTTTAAAATTCAAATTTAAATTGTCAAAATCCCATTTTGTAAATTACCCTTTTAAAGATGTAATTCGAAATTTTATTCAAACTCAAATTCTAAATTCAACAAAAGTACAGTTAAAAACTCTAAACTAAATTTTTTAATGTCATTTTGAACTGACATTTTTATTGCATTTCAAACTCAACCTTGAATTGAATTCTAATTGAGATGACGTCACCTCCGCAGCCCACGAGGAGGTGTGCACCACCAACGACGGCTCCATGCACCGCGTGGGCGACAAGTGGGACAAGCACCACGACATCCTGGGCCACCTGATGCAGTGCACGTGCCTGGGCAGCGGGCGCGGGGAGTGGAGCTGCATCGCCTACACCCAGCTCAAAGGTCAGGGGTCACCGCCTTCAGGGGGACACGGGATGAGAAGAGAGTCAGTTATATGAGACAAAACTAAAATAATATCAGAGGAAGAAAATATCAGAGCGTACAGGATAGAGTCATAGGTGAACAGATTTGGGATTGAATTCTATTGACTTCAGAATCGGAATTTTCTTATTCTTTCAAGTTATTCATGAGAATTAGATGAGACAGAAATGAGAAGTGAAAGCTGGAGACGAGATGGGATGACTGACTCCCTCTCCCCGTCTCCGTCTCCCCAGATCAGTGCATCGTGTCCGGGAAGACCTACGACGTGAACCAGGAGTTCTACAAGCGCCACGACCTGGGCTACATGATGAACTGCTCCTGCCTGGGACAAGGCAAGGGGCGCTGGAGGTGCGACGCCGTCGGTAGGTTGAGGAGGAAGATATGCTGTACAGATAATATCATTTGTGTTGCTATTTATTCCAGTGCAAATGCTTGTTGTGAGAGCTCATCACTGAATTCCATTTCATTAAACACAAGAAGTGAAAGCTCGAAGCAGAACAATTGTTTACATTTTTTATAAAAGTAAAGTCAATAAAAACCAACAACGCTACAATTGAAAACAACTAATATCTAACAATTGTTGGTAACGAAAGTTGCCAATAAGAGTACTTAAGTAACTATCCTCTCCGGGCTGTCCCATCATGGGAAAATACGTTTTTTTTACAATACATATTTATGTAATATTTTCTCCCACCAGACCAGTGCCAGGAACCAGTCACCCAGACCTTCTACCAGATCGGGGAGAGCTGGGACAAGACGAACCAGGGCATCCCCTACCTGTGCACCTGCCTTGGGAACGGAGCCGGAGAGATGACCTGCGAGCCACAGCAGGGAGGTAAGACTGCTGCTATAGCAACCGCCGGCAACTCACCAGGGACCATTTGGATGTTTGACTTCGTAGTTTGTTAGCTACGTTCTTTTTATTGCTTTCTTTAAATACATACCTTTAGTTTCAGCGGACGCTCCAAAGCAACTTACGATTATACAGAAAACAATCAAAGTATGCATTCCAAATAAAGTTTGAACCCTACTAAAAAAAGTTAATGTCAAGTGCGACCTCGTCAAAAAAACAACAACGGGATAGGGTGCAGGATAGTAATGGCAATCTCAACAATAAACATTGAATTTAGCATATAATATGATTATAATCAAACGTTTTAGGGCCATCATAATACAAGGCGCTTTCCCTTACCTTGAAGTGAACAGCGTGGGTGATGATGTCATTGTCCCCCCTCCCCCTCTTCTCTCTCCTTGTCGTTGGTAGTTGGGTGGGGGTCTTGGTGGAGAATAGGGAAGGTGCTAAGGGGGGGGGGGGGGGGGGGGGGGGGGTTAGCTGTTATCATGTGAGCGTTGAGGAGATGAGTCGTAATACGAAGACAATGTTTCCTGTGTCTGGTGTGTGGCCCGACCTGGGAGTGAGGTCCCCATTAGGTCATCTGATATGTGTGTTAAGTTCCTGGGAGACCGCTTGCTTACATGCCGTCTGTATTTTATTTACATTTTTTGAAATCATTCAGGGTTAAGTTCCCTTATGTGTATGGACAGACTGCCTTAATATTTGTAGCGATGAGTAAAATATTTCACTGCGACGTTCATATTAGATATATTTGCTATATTTATATGTGAATATATTTGTTAATATATTTATATTTATATAAGTTTAACAACACTATCAATTGTGAATCTTGTGGTCGCGGGAATTCTCTGACCTCAAAATGAGTTCGAGATCACAGGCCAAGAGAAGGTTTCCACTAATCCAATTTCAAACACACAACACACAGTTGCACAAATTCACTACAAGGTGTTTGTGTGTGTGTGTGTGTGTGTGTGTGTGTGTGTGTGTGTGTGTGTGTGTGTGTGTGTGTGTGTGTGTGTGTGTGTGTGTGTGCGTGTGTGTGTGTGTGTGTGTGTGTGCGTGTGGGGGGGGGGGGTCAGTGAACTCATCCTCCATGAACACCCCCATCCGGGAGGGAGCAGACTGTTCTTGTGTCACTCTGTGTGTGTGTGTGTGTGTGTGTGTGTGTGTGTGTGTGTGTGTGTGTGTGTGTGTGTGTGTGTGTGTGTGTGTGTGTGAATGTGGCAGCTACGTGTAAGACAGCGTGGGTATGAGAGCTGGGCCCTGCATGTTAAACGCAGTGTTTGAGGAGAACATTTGGTGACTATTTTGGTGATCCTTTCTCTCTCTCTCTCTCTCTCTCTCTCTCTCTCTCTCTCTCTCTCTCTCTCTCTCTCTCTTTGTCCCCCCAGGGGTCAATCATCCCGTGAGGGTCACCATCTCGGAGGCGGGGCGGCAGCCCAACTCGCGGCCCATCCTGTGGAACGCCCCCCCCTCGGTCCACGTCACCAAGTACACCCTCAAGTGGAGAGTGGTGAGTGCCCCCCCCCCCCCCGCCCGCTGTTCCTCCGCCCTCTGTCCTGTTGTATTCTCGTACTCTCTTTAGAGCGGTGTAACGTTTTGTGGCCACTCCCGTTTTGACCGTATGCCAGATGCTCGATTATGGAAAAAAAAAATCATAATCAGGATTATTTTGGTCAATGTTGAAATCACTTTTATTCAAACGATTATTTTTGAGTTTGAAAACATGATGAATTTATTCAGCATGTCCCTCCCAAAAAACACTTTGCAACTGAGAACTTTGTAACTGAGAAAATACACAAAATGGTCAAATAGAAAATGTTCAAATCTAAAATAATGTAAAGGTATGTATCCAGACGTATGCCGGAATATTCTGTTGACTTGGGGGTCGCTAACAGAAGACATTAACCCCGACTTATCTCTCATACGTTTGTTGTCGTTCGGCGACGGACTGAACTTTGAACATTGGTTTAAACGATAGTTTGATTTAAAGCCAAAACAAACTCAAATCTGAACATGGACAAACAAGGTTCTCATGGTGCAGAGAGTCCTCTCTAACCCACGCACAAACCTGCAAACCCACCAACCTACACACACAAGCACATTTGTTCTCTCCTCTTTCCCACACACACATTTAAAATGTGCACATGCACATAGATATCAGCTATGATGAGGTGACAAGCCAAATGTAAAGCCCTCCCCCCCTCAACTCTCTGTGTCTCCCCCTCTCTCTCCTTTGTCACCCCTGTGTTATGTCTCACAAACATGTCCTCTGTTTGAAGAGTGAGGTACAACAAGGGGTTTCAAAGCTCAACACTCACTAATAGCATTCAAAATGGTGGTCTTTTCCTGGGATTGTGTGCATATGACTGTACCACAAAGACAGTCACACTGTGTGTGTGTGTGTGTGTGTGTGTGTGTGTGTGTGTGTTTGTGTGTGTGTGTGTGTGTGTGTGTGTGTGTGTGTCTGTGTGTGTGTGTGTGTGTGTGTGTGTGT
>NC_082395.1:4218993-4245977 GCF_031168955.1 Gadus macrocephalus | reverse complement strand
CTGCAGCCCTGACGGGTTACCGTGTGACGAGCCACGGGTCCTCCGTCGAGGGCCAGCGCAGAGACACCCTGGAGGAGTTTGTGGGTCCGACCAGACCTCCATGAACCTGGAGGGCCATGAGTCCCGGGGTGGAGCACGAGATCAGCGTGGTGGCAGTGAAGGGAGACCAGGAGAGCAAGGCCAGTGTCCACCACCGTCACGCCAGGTAGGACCACCATCTACTTCCTGTTAGCATAGCGTCCATAGGCTACCGTGGCCAACTTCCCTTCTAATAGTATCCACGGTTACACCGAAGGACGCCATGCTAACTCCCCTGTTCTCACGGTGACACAAGGTAGGTCTCCAGGATCCTGAGCACCTCTATGCTAACTTCCTGTTAGAATGCTTTTTTTAGGCTAGCTAGCTGAACTCTCTGTTAGCATAGCATCCCTAGCAGGAGCAGGACTCAAAGTGACGCATCATGAGCAGGTAGACGTTAGGGCATCTTGGTCAAGGATGCCTCAGGACATATTGGTTCACAACAAGAACCATTCGTCTGGGAGTCCCGCACCCCACCACGAGACAATCCTGCCGCGCTACTTTAGACTGAATCTCACTCATTTGCACCACCTCTACTAACATTGGCTGAATTTAGTTTTACTAAATGTCAAGCATATGCATGCAACTTTGAATGTGTTATAGATTAGATTACCTTTGGGAATAATTATACTTACATGTTGGAAATGATTTAATTCATCCCGTGAGATTTAATCATAATTTAGGAGTTGTATGATAATGACTGTACTTGGGAATTGATAACTCTTGTTCATTTCAGCATGGCTACTGTTTCACTTAATGCTGTTTCTGGGTGTTTAAATGCTTTAACAAGAATGGGAATTAATTTAATTTAATTCTTAAAGACAACGTGAAATGAACACAAACAACCATCTCCCCTTCACTTGCATATAGACACATTTTTTCGACTGGGACAATATTTTCCCATGGGCTGGGCTTACCATCTTCCACCAATATAAACACTATGGGCATCATCTACTAGGACACAGAGCCGAAGTCCTGGTCGTCTCCCACACATACGCAGATGAGTGCATACATCTTTGGCCTCGCCAACCCCACCATAAAACCTAATTCGAATCTAATACACATCCTTGTACACCATCAACTTCACGTTGTCTTTAAACCCTCACTGAGACTTCAATGGGGCTCGGTGCACGGTGATGCTTAACTGTCTTAATCTCACTGCCCCTCTGCACGCGCCCCTTCTCACCCTCACCCCTCCAACCCTCACCCCTCCAACCCCTCAAACCCTCACCCCCCGTCCAGCCATACCGCCGCTCCGCGTAGACTTTGTGGACATTACTGACACCACCATGGGCCTGCGCTGGACCCCGCTGACACACAGCGCCGTCACGGGCTACCGCATCACCGTGGTAACCGTGGGCGGGAGCCAGCCCATCGTGCGCGACACGGTCGACCGGTCCTCGGGCCGCTACACGGTGGTGGGCCTGGAGCCCGGCGTGGACTATGACATCAGTGTCGCCACGGTGACGGAGAACGGCGAGAGCACGCCGGTCACACACACAATGCACACGCAGACGGGTGATTTAACCGCTTCTACTGACTACCGGTTGGGGGTGGGGGGGGGGAGGGGGGGGGGGGGGGGGGGGGGGGAAGGGGGTGATGGAAAATAACCAGAACATGTGATTGCACATAAAGTCCTAATTGACATGTAACATGAGCTAAACCTATAACCTTTAACATGCACATTGAAACAAGCAATATTAATATGCATGTAACGCATGCATCGATATGCAAAAAATCGCATGCAATAATAATTAATGCGCAGATGTTACGGCCAAGCCTTCATTTTGACAGGAACGTGTTTATGTTTAGTCAGATTAGGTTAGCCACTCCTCTCTAAGCCTTGATATACCTTCACCACGGAGGGGTAAAGCGTTGGTTTCTCCCCTCCCTTGGCAGCTAGTTACAGCACTTAACTAAACAGGGGTTGCCCCCCTGCCAGTTCCTCTTTAATCCCACCCCTGACCCGCTGCTGTCACTAAACCGCCCCCCCCCGCCGCTCGCAGGCGTCCCCGCTCCGGAGAACCTGAGGGTCGGAGGGGTGGGCTCCGACCACATGAGGGTGACCTGGTCCATCCCCAGCGTGCCCACGCCCAGCCAGATCTCCCGCTTCGTGGTGCGCTACCATCCGGTGGCCAGCGACGAGGACGTGAGAGAGATCAACGAGGGCGGAGCCACCAACACCGTCCTGCTGCAGAGTAAGACTCAGGGCTTCCTGTCACCGTTTTTGAACTCGTGGCGCTGTACTTCCTGTTCACTCCCTGTATGTTTCCTGTTGTACACTATACTGCACTCTTGTTACACTTCCTGTTTACTTCCAGTTTACTTCCTGTCCTCCGCTGTACTGTAGCATCTGCTCACGTACCCTGAGCCACATGTGCACTTCCTGTTTACATCCTGTTTACTGTACACGTCTGGTTCGGACATGATGCACTTTGTTGCAGTCTGCAGTCATTTTTGTATCAATGATGATGTTGATCATTATGATATCTGTTTAAAGTTATAACTTTATATGTCTAGCAAGACAGATATGCTCAAAGGTTACAGGACTGGGTAAAACTGTTTCTTGCTGCACCTTCTTTTTCCTAGTTATGGTCAGTGATTAGACATTGGTGTGTTCCTCTTGTGGTACCGTGCAGACCTCCTGCCCTACACCGAGTACCACATCAGCGTGGTGGTTGTGTTCGGAGACCGAGAGAGCGTGCCGGTCACAACAACACAGAAAACCAGTGAGTTGGACAAACAAAATAGCTGTTTTCGGTTCCTTGCGTGGTTGTGCATTTGTAGTTGTTCTTGCATCTGTGTGTAGCTCTGACCTCCCCCTTCCTCCCCTCCACCTCTTCCTCCCCTCCCCCCACCACCACCCAGCCCTGGACTCCCCCACCGGTCTGGACTTCTCTGAAATCGCCACCAATTCCTTCACCGTCCACTGGGTGGCGCCCACGGCCGTGATCAGCGGCTACCAGCTGCGCTACGAGCAGGTGAACAACAAGCGGGTCAGGGAGGAGCGCCTGCCCCCAAGCCGGAACCACTACACCCTGACCACCCTGGAGCCCGATACCGAGTACCTGGTGTCACTGTTCGCCGTCAACGCCCGCGACGAAAGCCTACCTCTGACCGGCACTCAGGGCACTAGTGAGTACTAGTGCTGTTTATATACATGTGTGTACGTCCTGGGTTAAATTCCCGCAGCCCTCCCTAGCTGCAGTCTGTCTGCAAGCGTCAAAAAGATGAAAAAAAGATGGTGACGCTCAAACTATGTTGACTGGGGCAGAATGTGGCCCGGGATGTACGTAGAGCGGGTTGGCTGGAACCCGGAAGGTTGCCAGTTCAATCCCCGGCTCCTCCTAGCTGAGTGTCGAGGTGTTCCTGAGAAAGACACCTCACCCTGATCGCTCCCGACGAGCTGGCTGTCGCCTTGCATGGATGTCACCGCCGTCAGTGTGTGTGTGTGTGTGTGTGTGTGCATGAATGGGTGAAAGTTAGATAATATTGTAAAGCACTTTGAGCGTCAACTGGTTAGAAAAGCGCAATATAAATGCAGTCAATTGACCATTTACCATTGACTATGTAGGCAAGGTTGCGGCATAATTATGAAGACAGCGTACTTGTGGTTTCTTTGGCGACAGTGGTGACTATAACAGAGCTGTGTTATGTCTCTCAGCCTCGGACGCCCCCAGTGACCTGGCGGTGGTCTACTCTGAGCCCACCAAGATCAGCATCAGCTGGGACGCCCCCTCGGCCCCAGTGAGGTACTACAGGGTCACCTACGGGACCCAAGGTACAGCCTGACTCAGTCATCAATCAGCAGTACAAAAGAACACGACACCACAATCTAAACAATACAAATGGCAGCAATAATAATCGACGACCTTAACGTGCTCCTTTCCTTCTACTCTTCTGCCTCTCTTCCTTCGTCTCTCCCTCTCCCTCCCTCCTTCACCCTGCCTCCCACCCTCCTCTTGTTCTGACTCTCTTCTCTCCTCTCCCCCTCTCCCTATCCCTCCCCCTTCATCTGCCTCTTCCTCCTTCTCCCTCTCCCTCCCTCTTCCTCCTTCTCCCTCCCTCTGCCTCTTCCTCTCTCTTCCTCTCTCTTCCTCTCTCTTTCTCTCCTTCTCTCCCCCCAGCTGGGGAGACCCCACAGGAGTTCACCCTGCCAGGCAGGGAGACCAACGCCACCATCACCGGTCTGAGCTCAGCCACCGACTACACCATCACCGTGTACGCCGTCAGCGGGCGGGGGGACAGCCCCTCCTACAGCACCCCCGTCGCCGTCAAACACACCACCGGTGAGGAGCGGTTCAGGGACGAGTGTCCGGCATGGGACACTAGGGTTGGACGTTGGGGAATATAGCCAATCAACAGAAGGGAGTTCAGAGCCTTGAACTCATATTAAAAAAGCCACCGGCGTTTGGATTCAGTTGCAAAGAAAGCCGTCAATGCTGGCACAATAATATTAATTGTACGTTTTGCTAAAACGTCGCATTAAGACAACACGTACAAAACAAAAAACGAAATATTCAAGAAATAACAAAGGATGGTATATAAAACCAGCACAAACACACGATAGATGTCATTGTCTGAACATTGCAGAAAAAGGACCAATATTCTTCTTTCGGCCAAATCCCGTCCCCCCCAGTGTGAGTGAATGTCACTGCTAGAGATGCGCTCTGAGACGCGACGTGTCTCCCTCCCCCAGAAATGGACAGCCCTGTCGGCCTGGAGGTCACCGGGAAGACCATCGACTCCCTGACCGTCCGCTGGAGCCCCGCGCCGGGCCCCGTCTCCGGCTACAGGATCTCCAGCACCCCCGAGAACCAGCCCAGTGACACCTTCTCCGAGGTCCTGGGCCCAGGTGCGTTACCGGGGCGTCGGCTGGTCCTTTAGCCGCTGGAACCGGTTCATGTTGTGGATACATACTTCTGTTACATATGTGTGTGTGTGTGTGTGTGTGTGAGTGTGTGTGTGTGTGTGTGTGTGTGTGAGTGTGTGAGTGTGTGTGTGTGTGTGTGTGTGTGTGTGTGTGTGTGTGTGTGTGTGTGTGTGTGTGTGTGTGTGTGTGTGGGTTTGTATGTGCGTGCGTGTGTGTGTGTGTGTGTGTGTGATTGTGTGTGCGTGCACACACACACACACTTACGCACGCGCACGCACGCACGTATGCACGCACACTAACGCATACACATACAGACGCACATACATATATATATATATACATATATATATGTATTATATATAAAATAACCATTCTACATAAAGTACAAACATACAAAACACAACATAATTAGATGCAAAATATATAAATATGAACATAACACCATTTATTCACTAATATGTCTAAAGTTAATACAGGTGACGTATCGCGTTCTTTTTGGGCCATGGTGCCACCCTTACTCATCCTCCTGTCTTCTTGTCCGTCCTGTTCAGCCCAGACAGAGAGGACCATCACTGGCCTGAACCCGTCCACGGTCTACACAGTCCGGGTGTTCGCCCTGGACAAGGACAACAAGGCCTCCCCGCCCGCCGTGGAGACCGCCACCACTGGTTGGTGGAGACCTGGTCACATGACCAGAAATGGCCTTTGGTTTTGTTTGTTTGTAATGGACTGTGACATTGTGACAAATCTACACTGAATACTATTTGTACTGATATTAATGTTGATAAATGTAATAACGCATAATATCAACAGTTAGGATTAAAATAAGAGTAACAACAAAAATCCTAATAATTCAACACAATAACAATATCTAGATATAGATATAATGTTATATAATATTATAAATATAATAATATATATAATAATAATATATATAATATTATTATAAATATATATAATTACTATAATTACATAAACCTAACCCTACAGCAGTGTTTCCCCCAGCACTGTATGGTTAAGGCTGCCACCTTCACAACAATAGGGCCCCGCCTTGAGTACCAATGTATAAAAAAATAATTATATATATATATATATATGTCTAATTATTATATATTATTATAAATATATATATCTTTTTTTTATTATTATGCAAAGTAGAAAACTCTCGTAGGGAATGAAAACATACTTCCATCAGGTATAAGAAATAAAGATAAACAATGCAGCAGTAACACCGTTCACCACAATGGTCGTGCCACACCCGGAGCCCCAGGGGGCCACACCCTAACCCCCTTCTCCCTGCGCCCGCAGACATGGACGCCCCCAAGCAGCTGAGCTTCTCCGACGTGGACTCCACCTCCATGCGGATCTCCTGGGCGCGTCCCAGCGGCACCGTCTCCAAGTACCAGGTGCTGTACTCCCTCCCCGGGGACCGGGAGCGGGAGCTGCGCCCGGCCCCCCGCCCCGACCAGAGCACCGCGCTGCTGCGCGGCCTGCGACCCGGCGCCGTGTACACCGTCAAGGTCATCGCCTACCAGGACCGCCGCCCCAGCCGCCCGCTGGTGGGCTCCCAGGCCACCGGTACGAGCAGGGCAGCCGCCAACTCAGTCCGGACACGCACACAGAGGCGCAGGGCCTGGCACATGCACGCGTCACGCCGCACACATACACACCGCACAACGCGAGTACACGGAATGCAGATACACGCGCACGCGCAGATGCACGGGCGCGCGTACACACCGCACGCGTGCACGTACAAACCACGCAGACACACACACACACGCATACACACCGCACACGCACGTACACACAAATGCACACACCACACAGCCGTACATACATGCGCGTGTATGTACACACCGCAAATACACACCACACACACACACTTGCCCTTTTTGTTTGTACAAAACAAAGGGGGATGCGAACAAAAATGTAAAAACGACTGATGATTCTTCTTCACGACTAGAAGGTTCTTCCTCCTCAACTCCCTTCGAAATTTGGCAGCAATCCTGGCATTCTGATTCATCGCTTTGTCCCGCCGTTGTCTTTCCTCTCTCCATGACCCCCCCCCCAGCCATCCCCGCTCCCACGGACCTGAAGGTGGACTCCCTGGAGGCCACCACGGTGGTCCTGTCCTGGCGCGCCCCCGACTCCCAGCTCACGGGCTACCGCGTGGTGTTCCACCCCAAGGACAGCTACCAGGGGCCCGCCAAGGAGCTGAACCTGGCCCCCGACACCACCAGCGCCACCGCCAGCGGCCTGATGGTAGGCCCCGCCCCCCGCCCACGTCTCCCCTCCCCCTTCTGTCCTGGCCACGCCCCCCTTGTGTACTGCCCTGCCCTTCGACCTGGCGCCCACTAATTGTGGAAGCTAGGAGTTTTTATTCCGGTTGTTTCATTCCTCCATATGACTTGTGGGTGTGTGTGTGTGTGTGTGTGTGTGTGTGTGTGTGCATGTGTGTTTTTCAGGTGGGAACCACGTACATTGTCCAGGTGTTTGCGCTTCAAAACACTCTCTCCAGCCAACCATTAACAGAAGAAGTCACCACACTGCAAGGTAACACAAACACACACACAGACACACACACTCAGACACACACACACACACACACACACACACACACACAAACACACACACAGACACAGACACAGACACACACACACACACACACACACACACACACACACACACACACACACACACACACACACATACACACACACACACACACATACACACACATACACACAGATACACACACACACACACACAGATAAACAAACACACGCCCAGCTCCTTGAGTCTGACGCTGTCCCCGCCGTGTGTAGAAGTGAGCGCTCCGCGACAGGTCGTCGTCAGGGAGAGGACAGAGAACTCCTTCACTCTGGTGTGGCGAACCAAGATGGAGCCCATCTCCGGCTTCCTCATCATCACCACGCCCGTGGACAGATCCAGCGGCCCCATCAGGGAGGTGGTCCCGGGGGACAGGAAGCAGTTCACCCTGACCGGTAAGGTTCGAGACTGACCGAGACTGATTATAGATGCGCCGCGTATTTCCCTGTTGAACACCACTGTGGTTCCCTCGCTGCTGAAGGTCTGCAGCCGAACACGGCCTATGAGATCGCCATGTACACGCTGAAAGGGGACGCGAAGAGTCCCCCCTACATCATCACTGAGACCACAGGTACGGCACCACACAGAGATCGGCGAAAATTGTACCGGCCTACGTCATCAGTTGACAACTTGACAACTGATTTGATTGGGTTGTCCGTTGCCGGGCAGGTTTCAAAAAACATTCGGCTCATGTTTCCAAAGATGAAATAACATCATACAGATAACGGATCGCTAGTTAACACTTGTTTTTACTTTATATTTGTATTGTATTGAATTGTTTAATCGAATTTAGCTAGTAAACTGAGTGTTTAAAGCAGGTTTCAAAAACCTGTCTTGTCACGCTCAATGAAGGAGTGCAATGAACGAGCATGAAAGTTTGCGAATGTTCAAGAACCTTCCTACTTCATTCGACGCGATCGCCCGTTGCCAGGCAACAGACGATCGCGTCGTCTGTTGCCAGGCAGGTTTGGAATTTGTCAACAACTGATGACATAGGCCGGTACAATTTTCGCCCCCGGTACAATTTTAACGTGACAGCGCCACACACAAAGACAGTCCACTCTAGGGATGGTCACCAATTCTATTAATTGACATGTTCATGTAAACAGACTAGTATCACTTAGTTTTTACCTTTGACGCGTTTCGACTACTTCCTGCAGTCTTCTTCAGAAGCGTTGGATGTTGCTGTGACGCTTCTGAAGAAGAAGTAGTCGGAAAAAAACGTAAAACTAAGAGATACTAGTCTGTTTACATGAACCTATCAATTAAACATCAAGTTAGACTAAATGAACCTTTTCGAGTTAGTCACCAATTGTCTTTCAAATCGATTATGATAAAGGAAAAACAAAGCACAAATAAAATAATAAAATGTTAACGCATCTACAACATATATACATCAAGGATTAGCTTATTTTTACTTTCGGGTTTTAATTGTGCTTACATCAAATAAATGTCCATGTTTCTGTGTCTCAGCCGCGCCGGCGTTCCTGCCCCCGACCAACCTGGAGTTCTTGTCCTTGACCCCCACCAGCGTGTCCTTCCGCTGGCTGCCCCCCTCCACCCGCCTCAGCGGGTACTATATCACCTACGAGGAGTCCGGCGGACCCCCGCGCGCACTCAGCCAATCCCCCCACGCCGGCCAGACCTACGCCACCATCCACGGTACCCGGTGGTTTCTCTCTCTCTCTCTCTCTCTCTCTCTCTCTCTCTCTCTCTCTCTCTCTCTCTCTCTCTCTCTCTCTCTCTCTCTCTCTCACTCACTCACTCACTCACTCACTCACTCACTCACTCACTCACTCACTCACTCTCTCTCTCTCTCTCCCCATCCGAAACCACAATGATGTCAAACCTCAGCATACTATGTTCTGTCACAAGTGGGTGGGTCCCACCGAGCTGGTAGGATAGATAAACCAGCCTACCTAGTGGTGAACCGGTAGGATATATAGACCAGCCTTCCCAGTAGACTGTACCAACTGGTAGGATAGACAGGCCACCCAACCAGCCGGCCTAGTAGACTGTACCATCTGGTAGGATAGACAGGTCAACCAACCAGCCGGCCTAGTGGACTGTACCAACTGGTAGGATAGACAGGTCAACCAACCAGCCGGCCTAGTGGACTGTACCAACTGGTAGGATAGACAGACCAACCAACCAGCCGGCCTAGTGGACTGTACCAACTGGTAGGATAGACAGGTCAACCAACCAGCCGGACTAGTGGACTGTACCAACTGGTAGGATAGACAGGTCAACCAACCAGCCGGACTAGTGGACTGTACCAACTGGTAGGACAGACAGACAGACCAACCAACCAGCCGGCCTAGTGGACTGTACCAACTGGTAGGACAGACAGACCAACCAACCAGCCGGCCTAGTAGACTGTACCAACAGGTAGGATAGACAGGTCAACCAACCAGCCGGACTAGTGGACTGTACCAACTGGTAGGACAGACAGACCAACCAACCAGCCGGCCTAGTGGACTGTACCAACTGGTAGGACAGACAGACCAACCAACCAGCCGGACTAGTGGACTGTACCATCTGGTAGGATAGACAGGTCAACCAACCAGCCGGCCTAGTGGACTGTACCAACTGGTAGGATAGACAGGTCAACCAACCAGCCGGCCTAGTGGACTGTACCAACTGGTAGGATAGACAGACCAACCAACCAGCCGGCCTAGTGGACTGTACCAACTGGTAGGATAGACAGGTCAACCAACCAGCCGGACTAGTGGACTGTACCAACTGGTAGGACAGACAGACAGACCAACCAACCAGCCGGCCTAGTGGACTGTACCAACTGGTAGGACAGACAGGTCAACCAACCAGCCGGCCTAGTGGACTGTACCAACTGGTAGGACAGACAGGTCAACCAACCAGCCGGACTAGTGGACTGTACCATCTGGTAGGATAGACAGGTCAACCAACCAGCCGGCCTAGTGGACTGTACCAACTGGTAGGACAGACAGACCAACCAACCAGCCGGACTAGTGGACTGTACCAACAGGTAGGATAGACAGGTCAACCAACCAGCCGGCCTAGTGGACTGTACCAACTGGTAGGACAGACAGACCAACCAACCAGCCGGACTAGTGGACTGTACCAACAGGTAGGACAGACAGACCAACCAACCAGCCTACCACTGGACTGTTCAGTTTTGAAATGGCTTGTGACGGCTGTTCAACATCACATCCCCTGGTGGCGACCTAGGGGCCCTTCATTATAAAGGGCCCCTCCCGTGCCTTGCTGAAGGCCCTGGAGGGGGGTCGGAGTGGGACTGGTGAGGTCTGACTCTGTGCACTGTGTTCCTCCAGGCCTGAGACCCAACACCCGGTACCTCATCAAGATCTACGCCGTGCAGAACCACCGGAAGAGCCCAGCCCTGGAGGGCAAAGTCAACACCAGTGAGTGCTTAAGCTATGCACACACACACACACACACACACACACACACACACACACACACACACACACACACGCATACACACGCACACACACACACACACACACACACACACACACACACACACACACACACACACACACACACACACACACACACACACACACACACACACACACACTCACACACACACACACACACACACACACACACACACACACACACACACACACACACACACACACACACACACAAATATACATGAGATCAAACAATGCAGCAACTCCACACACCTAGGAAACAGCACAAAGGTAAGTATGCACTTGCGTGCGTGTGCCTATGTGTGTGTGTGTGTGTGTCTGGTAATGCACACAATTTGCATAACAAGTGTATGTGCTTCTAAAGGTACTGTGCTATACACTATATGCAAGCCCATCAGATTTGAGGCAGGTTTTCACAGAATGATAGTAGCCTACGACAGTCAGAACTGTAACTGACACAGCAAGTAAGTAATCCAAGCATTTGGAATTGTGGAGTACTGAGTACTACTGCAGAGATAACACCACCTCTGTAACACTAGAGGCTGTGAATTAAACAATCAGTGGATACTGTTTATCAGGAAACTTCAAACAGTATCTGTGATTTTGAATGCCTTCTGGAAACACCATTCAAAACATCCCCTGTGTGTCGACGATACTTCTCAAACACCCACGGTGTTGCACAAGAGAAACATCGCCCCCTGCTGGCCGCGACATGCTACTGCGCCCCCCTGCCGCTCCCCCAGTCTAACCCGCCCGCTAACCCTCTCTGCCCCGCATAGAAGTGGAGCCCTCGCTTATCCCCACCAGCCCCGAGGAACCCGACACCTCCGACATCCTGGTGACCTCCAGCGGCCAGCCGGGCCAGGACGGCCACGGCCAGGGCGTGGAGTACGAGTACAGCGGTACCGGCGGCGGCGGCGGCACGCCCCAGCCCCAGCGCGAGACGCTGGTGCTGCTGCCGCTGCCCGACCGCGACGGGAACCGCATCCCCGTGGTGGAACCCCAGCTGCCCGCTGTTAACCCGTATGCTTTCATAGAGCAGTCCACCGGGCTGCCCCAGGAGGCCCAGACCCGCACCACCGTCCGCTGGCCCGCCTACCGCCAAAGCACCGCCTACCTGGTCACCTGCCGCCCGCCCTCCCAGAGCGGGGAGACGGAATTCCAGGTGAGCGAGGCAGTAGGCCTGCCGGCGTAGCGGTGGTAGTGGGGGTGTGATTGCTGGGGGCATTAGAGACGGGGCCTAAAAAAAAAAAAAAGTTTGGTTCCTGTTGGTTGTCAGTTGAGGTCATGGGTAGGTAGGGAATTTATTTTATTTTTTTATTTTATTTTTTCCAGCGGCAGCGAATGATAGGTAGGTTGTTTTCATTTAAAAACGAGAAAATTCGCTCATCCTTGTACAGAATGAAGAGGTGCTTCATCACCAAAACGTAATTATAGTTTGCATCAAAAAAAATATATAATTTTAAAACCCTAATTTTTATTTATTTTTTTAAAGCTCATAACATCATTTGGGTCACACATAAATTGACAGGGTCGGTCGGAAACCGGAACCAAACAAAACTTTTTTTTAGGCCTGGACTAGGTGTGAGGGGGGGGGGGGATATGGTGGTGGCATTAGAGATGGGAGTTCTAGGTGAGCGAGGCAGTAGGCCTGCAGCCTCGTGGTGGTAGTGAAGGTGTTTGTTGGAGTGTTATCGATGGTGGCATGAGAGTATGACTACCATTTGAGTGAGACACTCAGTTTTGACGCCCAACGAGTGTCGAGAAGCCCTGGCAATCAATGAGTGAAGCGCTTCATCGAGGCGTGATTGATTCAGTGATGCATCTCGTCTCGTCGTGTGTCAGATGCGTCTGCCCAACACCGCCACTGGCGCCACCCTGGTGGGCCTGAGCTCTGGGGTCTCCTACAACGTCATCGTGGAGGCACTGAGGGGGCTCCTGAAGGAGAAGATCCTGGACACCTACATCACCGCCGGCAACTCAGGTGAGACCAGAAACTAGGTCTGCTTTCAGGATATATCTCAGCACCTCAGTACTGACTGCCGATTTGGGAAAATGGCAATGGTCGAGCTTCTCTGAGAGTCTTTCGGGATTTTCCTGAACCTTAATTCTGTAACTATTATGATTAAATATGATTAGATATTATTGTATTCTAATCACTCCCTTCCTCTCTCTCTCTTCCCCCTAATCACCACCGCTCCCGCTCTCTCTCTCTCTCTCTCTCTCTCTCTCTTTCTCGCTCCCGCTCTCTCTCTCTCTCTCTCTCTCTCTCGCTCCCTCTCTCCCCTCCCTCTCTCTTGTCCCTCTCACCCCTCTCTCTCTCTCTCTCTCTCCCTCCCTCCCTCCCTCTCTCTCTCTCTCTCTCTCTCTCTCTCTCTCCCTCCCTCTCACCTCTCTCTCTCTCTCTCTCTCTCTCTCTCTCTCTCTCTCTCTCTCTCCCTCTCTCTCTCTCCCTCTCTCTCTCTCCCTCCCTCTCACCTCTCTCTCTCTCTCTCTCTCTCTCTCTCTCCCTCTCTCTCTCTCTCTCCCTCTCACCTCTCTCTCTCTCTCTCTCTCTCTCCCTCCCTCCCTCCCTCCCTCTCACCCCTCTCCCTCTTCAGTCAGCGAAGGCGGGGCCTCTGGCAGCGACTCCTGCTACGACGCCTTCACGGCCACCACCCACGAGGTGGGCGCCCAGTGGGAGCGCATGTCCGAGACGGGCTTCAAGCTGTGGTGCAAGTGCCTGGGCATGGGCAGCGGCCACTTCCGCTGCGACTCCTCCAGTAAGACTCACTCCCCCACAATGCAGCGCTGCACCAAAGACTGTAGTGGATAGGAATATGAGCCTCAGCGAGGTCGACTGTTTGTTTACACACACAACCGTCAGGACGTCGTCCATTTTGTGTTACGGTCCGCACCATTCGTTGAGATGTATATAAATAATACATATACAGTATAAAATACATAATTGTATTATTTATATAATACATAATATGAAACAGTGTTCATATGATTTAAACTTCCTGAGAGGAAAGTTAATCAAAAACAACAAAAGAAAAAGTGATATTATAGTATTTATACATGTAGTTCAGAATCGCCAATCATTGTAATGAATATAATAATATGATTAATAGTATTAATGTATAACAAACTGTATAATAATCATGATCAATCATCTTAACAACATGATATATGTGAATAAATACTAATACACACAAAAATATTAACCCCATCCCCCAACCAACGCTTTATTTCACCCCAGAGTGGTGTCATGACAACGGCCACAACTACCGCGTGGGCGAGAAGTGGGACCGCAAGGCCGACAACGGCCACATGATGAGCTGCACGTGTCTGGGCAACGGCAAGGGCGAGTTCAAGTGTGAACCGCGTAAGTTCCTGGTTCGATTCCCGGGGTGGTGTGTGTGTGTGTGTGTGGGTGTGTTGTGTGGAGTTGCGTTGGATTGGGTGCGTTGCGCGCGTTGTGTTGTAGAAGATGATGCGTGTTTTGTTCTGCCTGTATTGTGTTGTGTCTTGACTAAGCTATGTGCGTGTGTGTGTGCGTCTGTGTGTGTGTGTGCGTGCGTGTGTGTGTGTGTGTGTGTTTGTGTGTGTAGATGAATCGGTGTGTTACGATGAGGGGAACTCGTACAATGTGGGCCAGCAGTGGCAGAAGGAGTACGAAGGAGCCATCTGCACCTGCTCCTGCTTTGGAGGACAGCAGGTGAGACACGACCCTACACCAAGACACCTATCATCTATTCATTGATTATATATTATCTATCTATGAATGGGGTTAGCTAGTACAGAGAAGGGGCATAGGGGTTAGACAGTACAGACAGGTCATAGGTATGGGTAAGACAGTGCAGAGACAGGTCACTAAGGAGCAGGTAGGGGTTAGACAGTACAGAGACAGGTCACTAAGGAGCAGGTAGGGGTTAGACAGTACAGAGACAGGTCATTAAGGAGCAGGTAGGGGTTAGACAGTACAGAGACAGGTCATTAAGGAGCAGGTAGGGGTTAGACAGTAGAGACAGGTCATTAAGGAGCAGGTAGGGGTTAGACAGTACAGACAGGTCATAAAGATGCAGGTAGGGGCTAGACAGTGCAGAGACAGGTCATTAAGGAGAGGGTAGGGGCTAGACAGTACAGAGACAGGTCATTGAGGAGCAGGTAGGGGTTAGACAGTACAGAGACAGGTCATTAAGGAGAGGGTAGGGGCTAGACAGTACAGAGACAGGTCATTGAGGAGCAGGTAGGGGTTAGACAGTACAGAGACAGGTCATTAAGGAGCAGGTAGGTGTCATACAGTACAGAGACAGGTCATTAAGGAGCAGGTAGGGGTTAGACAGTACAGAGACAGGTCATTAAGGAGCAGGTAGGGGTTAGACAGTACAGAGACGGGTCATTAAGGAGCAGGTAGGGGTTAGACAGTACAGAGACAGGTCATTAAGGAGCAGGTAGGGGTTAGACAGTACAGAGACAGGTCATTAAGGAGCAGGTAGGGGTTAGACAGTACAGAGACAGGTCATTAAGGAGCAGGTAGGGGTTAGACAGTACAGAGACAGGTCATTAAGGAGCAGGTAGGGGTTAGACAGTACAGAGACAGGTCATTAAGGCGCAGGTTGGGGTTAGGGATGCCTACAGGTTGCACTCTTGTCATTCGGGCTCAAACCCAGAACCTTTCATCACCCAAGCCCCTACACTGTCCTTCCTCCATGTTGACCCAAGCCAAACGCTCTCTCTGGTTGTTCTCCTGAAGGGCTGGCGTTGTGAGAACTGCCGCAAGCCGGGCACAGGGGTGGATGCCAGCCTGCTACAGCCGGTCCGCTATGGTGACAACAACCCCTTCAAACCGGTGAGTGTGGTGCTCAGGGCCCACTGTCAATCACACTCACCCCGCCTCCAGCACTGCAAATACTGAGTGGTGATTGGTTAACGTCACAGGTTATACAAGTAATGTCAGACCATGCAAACTGTCCACATCGGCTTGGTATGGTAGGGAAGAAATACCAAACATACAAAATAACGTACATATTAATCACCAAACATTAAATAGAACATTTAAACTATAGACAATTTTCGTTTCCCCGTCTGCCTACGTCTAAATTCCCTTCTTGTGTCCCACTAGAAACTACACTGTCCCATCGAATGTCTCCGACCAGACCTGCTGGCTGACGCCATCCACAGCCCCCTGGAGTAGAATCATTCCCCCCCCCCCCCCCCCCCATCATTGTCAGTTCCCCGGGTTGTCATAGCGACAAGCCTAACACACTGAAACTGTTGCTCTGCTACTCGTATCTAGATTTTCTGTTCTACGTTTGCTTTGACTTTCCATCCCTAGTGCCTTTCTCTTCATTGCACAGCACCTTGTATTTCACTGCGTTTCTGTGTTCTTACCTTTTCCGAGAGCATGTCGCTCTCCTATTTTATACTCATAAATCTCACCATTTTTATGTATTGTGGCACAAAATATGATTTCTTAATGGCAGTGTACAAGCTGTCCTAAATCAAGCACTGTTGTGCAGAATGTGGCTGTAATAAGCAGTGGAATGTACATGGAAGTGCATGTTTGGTTCGTGGCCTCCCGTCTCTTAGTAGGGAGGAGCTAGAAGTGTGTGGTGGACACAGAGTGAGTTCGTTATGTTCCTCAGAACTATTTTTTCTAATTTATCCTTCCTGTCACTGTGTGTGTGAGTGCCTGTAGTGGGGTGTGCAAGATTATTTTTGTATTTTTTTGTACTGCTCCTGTAACAAGAATCTGAATTTAATAAAGCTGGACAGATTTAAACAACTTGGCAGTTTATTTTACAAGTACTAATAAAACCCTATATAATTAGCCTTGTATTGTCAACAGATTCAAACAGGACTGTTTGTTGTAACAGCTGCTTACCATTAACACCACATCAGGGTCACTTGTTTGTTTACTCGCCAGTAAAATAAGACAATAAATCAAAAACTGCAATCAAGATCAGTCTCTTACCAGATAATGGCATTGATCCAAAAAGGGGTTAAGACTATTGGTGTTAATTCATAATAATAGCATAAACACATCCTCCATTAGCCCCAACTGTTGCCCAAAGAACAAAATAAAACCGACTCTTTCTACAGCAGTGTTTTAATACAAGATGTAAACACGAGTGAGAAACCAACAGTTGTTATTCCATTAGTTGGATAGGAATGGATGCCATGTTGTGCCCTGGTGACCCATCCGCATCACGTTGTGCAGTAACAGCATTAGGAATGTAACAGAGAGCAAAGCTAAGTAACTACGGTCTCCCGACAGTGGTCTGGACACAGAGCCAGTGTGGTGAAGCAGCTGGGGCCCTAGGCTCCCACAGAGGAGCTCAGTGGTGGAAGAGGCGCAGGGTGGTGTGAGCCAGGGTGATGCCCTGCTCGTTGCAGGCCTGGATCACCACGTCGTCGGCCGTGGAGCCCCCGGGGGCCGCGATGAACGCCACACCACTCTGCGGAGGAGGGCGAGGAGACGATGTGATGAGGAAGGCCGGCAAGAAGAGGAAAAAGAAAAAGAAAAGAGAAGGGAAAGGAGAAAATACAAGGAAGAGGAGACTCTAGGTCAGGGGTCACCAACACAGTGCCCACACAGGTCCTTGCGGGCACCATGGCGCCCGCAAGGACCACATGAGGCGCCCGCAGATCTGTTCTAAAAATAGCACTACTCAATCTTGAACAACTCTTTCCCACCTTTTTTAAGTCATTGTTGATAATTATTGTGAGAAATCATTAACATGACTTTAATTAACATGTCTTCACATAGATGAGTGTCATTAATCATCAATAGTAATATATAACTAAAGGCAAACTGAGCAAATTTGTTATTTCAGAAGAGTGTATAGAACCGGTTGCCGACCGGGTGCCCTTCGTATGACTCAGTGCCCATGAAGTAGCTCTCAGGTTCAAAAAGGTTGGTGACCCCTGCTCTAGATCAGTTGATAGAAGTTTCGAACTTTGATTTCAGGGGTTGTTGCAGTGGAAGTGTAAAGACATGAGATTCGATTCTCCCAGAAGGATCGATGAACAGAAGCTTAGAGACTAGCAGAGTGGATTCAGTTAAAACACCAATCGATTAGATCCAGTTAAACGGCTGGTGGAGGTGGAGGTGTGTATCCGTGTGTGTGACAGACGCACCTTCCTGGCGCGGTCCACGTTGTCCCTGAAGGGGAAGAAGGCGTCGGAGCTGAGGGCCACGCCCTGCAGAGAGCTGACCCAGGTCTTCTTCTCCGTCTCCGTCAGAGGCTCGGGGACCTCCTCGAACATCGCCTTCCAGGCCGCCAGGTCCGGACCCTGACACACACACACACGCCCCCCTCAAACTGGAGCTCCAGACACTTCTAGACACACACACACACACACGCCCCTGCGCACACACACACACGCCCCTGCACACACACACACACACGCCCCTGCACACACACACACACACACGCCCCTGCACACACACACACACACACACGCCCCTGCGCACACACACACACGCCCCTGCACACACACACACACACACACGCCCCTGCACACACACACACACACACACACACACACACACACACACACACACGCACACACACGCACACGCCCCCCTGTTTCTCCGGCGGTAGCCGCGCTCACCTCTCCGATGGTGTTGCTGACGTACTGGTCGATGGCGTTGGCGATCTCGGCCCGCTTCACCCCGGAGCGGAACTTCATCCCCAGCACCCTGGGGTGGCGCCGGAGCCACCAGTTGTCCGCCTTGTCGCCGGCCAGACGGGTGCAGTGGATACGAGACTGCTGCCCGGCGCCGATGCCGATCACCTGGACGGATGCACACAAAGTGTTAACGCAGGTATAACCAATGCCTGTACAGTGACTAACTAGCTCTTCGCTAACATCTTGCTTGTGTCCCAAGATATTACATATTAGCACTGGGGAACCAATACGAAAGGTCTGCCTAGTCACCTGATCTGCCGAAAGATCGCCAAAGATCTTCTGAAACTCTTGCCTCGTCAATTTCCCGCCAGACAAAACCCTAACTCAAACACAACCTGGGGGGTGGGGGGCTGACCCTACATGGACAGAGCTCTAGTTCAGGTCACATGACAAAAGACCCCCCAAAAGGTAATACTGACATCTGGGCTGATTTCATCAACAGACGCCTTTGGGCCTAGAGGTGAAGAGACCCTTCGTCTAACCCCCCAGAGCCCCCAGGTCCCCCCCAGACCCTCGTTACCTGGCCGTCCTTGGCGTAGCACACAGAGTTGGACTGGGTGTATTTGACGGCGATGGTCGCCACGGTCAGGTCGCGCAGGGCCTTCTCAGAGAGCTGGAGAACAGAACAGAATCAGAGTGTCAGCTGCTGGGAGACTAGATATCCTCCAGGTTGGTGTTATTAACATGTTGTTAACATGTTCAAATACTCCCGATGTTTAAACTGTTCAATTGTGAAATGGTGGATATATTTTAAAAAAAATATGGAGAGATTTGAGTAGAGGGCCCTGTAAAACTATTATGGGATAGCCTGTGGAAACCGCATGTCAAGGCATGAGGAGCGGCTCACCGTTCCCTTGGAAACCACGTTGCTGAAGAGCTCCTTGTCGATGGGAGCGCCGTTCCGCCTCTGCTTGAGGTGGAGTCCGAACAGCACGCGCACCTCCGGCTCGTCTGGCTCGTAGGCCGGGTCCATCTGGGACGGACAGAACACAGCCGTTACCACGACGACCCATCGCTGGCCGTGGTCACCGGGTTGTCATGGGGACAACCATGACCACCCGTAATCTGCAGGAACAACCGAAACACGACGACCTGTTGAACAGGTTGTCAGAAAGTAACACCTGGAGAACACAGTATTTATTAATCACTCAGTATCCGGGAGTCTTTGTACCTGGAGAACACAGTATTTATTTAATACTCATTATCTAGGTGTCTTTGAACCTGGAGAACACAGTATTTATTTAATACTCATTATCGTGGTGTCTTTGAACCTGGAGAACACAGTATTTATTTAATACTCATTATCGTGGTGTCTTTGTACCTGGAGAACACAGTATTTCCCACCCTTCTTCTTGGCCAGGATCTTCAAAGCCTCCTCCTCGTATCCCGGGGCGATGATGCCGTCAGACACCTGGGAACAACCAATCAGACACCAGGACACTCAGGGTTAGGGTTTGCCAAGCCAATGAAAAGCCTTCCTATTGGTCGACAGGGAAGCCTGTCACCTACCTCTCTGGATATGATCCTGGCCGTGGGGACGTCACAAACGTCCGACAGGGCGATGAAGTCTCCGAAAGACGACATCCTGTCGGAACCTTTGGGGACAGGAAGGGGATTTGTGTCAACAGACAAGCCATTAGGGAATGTCATGGAGCAAAGTGTTTCAGATACATTCTGCAGTATTTTAGAGTTTTTATCACTCAAATGCAAGGCAAAATATGAAAAGAATTCACTAAATACAGTTTGGAAAGCCAACATCTCAAAAAGTTCCAAGAGTAATAGCAGGACCAGCCATTTTCTCAACATACTCCCACTTTTTCTGCACTTGATTAATCTATAATATTATGATGACTGACCTCTGGCCCTGGCGTAGGCGGAGGCCAACGGGGTGAGGTCCTGCAGCATGTCGCTCACCATGCACACCTTCGCCTCCTCCTCGGACAGAGGAACCCCCACCGCAGCTCCTGGAGACATGAAGAACCGGGGAGACAGCCAGACAAGAGGTAGAGAGAGACAGTGAGACAAAGAGAGAGTGAAATAGAGATAAACATAGACGGAGATGGACAGACATAGAGAGAACATGAGAGAGCTGGATAGACGAGACAAAAGTGGAGACCAGAGATGATAGATAGAGAAAGAGCAACAGAGAACCACATAGAGAGAGATGGATCGAGAAACACAAGTAGAGAGGGCGTGAGAGAGAGAGAGACAGTAAATGCATTGAAGAGTGGGAATACATTACCTGCAGGGCTGACGTGCTTGAAGGAGGTGGCAGCGGCCAGTCCCAGGGCAGCCTTCAGCTCTCTGACCAGCTGCCAGGCGTTGAGGGCGTCACACAGGTTGATGAAGCCAGGGGAACCGTTCACCACTGAGGAACCCACAAACAGTGAGCACCACAACACCAACCTACTTTAGGAATCCATTTGTACAATACCGACAACCCATCACTGAACGTAATATAAATACCATAACAATCAACAATATTCAGATGTAACAATTGATAGATAAGTAGGCCTTTAACTCGCATGCCAATCATGGATCTCAGCTGTGAGAGGGAGGGGCTAAACCGTGATGGGAGTTTCTTATATAGGAGTGGATGTGGGTTACATAGGAGTGGGAGGGGTTACCTGTAAGGGGGCGTGGTGACCCCGCCTACAAACAAACACACAGAAATGCACCACACACCGTGGTGTTATACTACAAGGTTCTGAGTGGGTGTGGCTTATATAGGAGTGGGAGGGGTTACCTGTAAGGGGGAGTGGCTCGTCTATGAGTAGGTGGGGCTTACATACTAGTGGGAGGGGTCAGCTGTGAGGGGGAGTGGCCCGTCTCTGAGTGGGAGGAGCCTACCTTTGAGGGGCAGAGCAGAGTGCAGGGTGTAGAGTTGGGCCGGGGCCTGGTGGGGGTTCATGCCGTAACGCAGGGGCAGCTGGGAAACCCCGCGGCTATACTGGCCCCGGAAGTAGTCTGAGATGGCGTCATCGTACTGCGCCGTCTGGGTGAAGGCCTGGGACATAGATTCATATTAGAGTCATATTAGGATGAAGTGGACTTCGTTTCGATCTCAGATTCACAGTTTAGAAGCACTGTTGAAAATAATCAATGACAAAAATCACTGAAAAACAACAGTTTACAGGAGCGACGGTTTTTGAAACACATTTCCACACCTGATTAAGGTTAATGGTTTTAAATTTCAATTTGTAAAATGTACTAAAATGTACTGTAGGCATTTTTGTAAAATGATTTACAAAAATAAACCTGTTTTTTCAAAACAGGTTTATTTGGGTCCATACATCAGTAGCACTGAGTAGCATCTGTGAACTCAGTACAAACAGCGAGTGTGAGACTGACACAGTTTACTTAGTTTACTGATGACCGAGGTGCACATTTACCAGATGAGCTCAATTGTTAGCATAAGAATCAATCGAAACAAATGTTACAATTCTGCCTTTCAGCGGGTGACCCTTCGGGACCCCAGGTGGACTTTGGTCAGAGGTTTGTTGGCGGATTTGGTCAAATTGAACAGATAAAATCATGTGTTGGACAAAATTGGGAACATTACGCCACAACACCAGCCGTCTACTATCAATGGAGATTAAATCAGCAGCTTAACCACAACTCAGCACAATTCAGTCGCTGTCCTCATGTGACACACAAAACCACGACAACAGACAAGACCGATAACAATGTTTAAAGAGTGAAACATTGGTTTCTTTGTGATTGTATGGCAAAGTTGACCCCTGAAGGGAAAAAGACGGATTTCCAACAGTGGAATACAGTTGGAGATGTGCTTTAACCACAAAGTTCACCCACATGACAGGATCAGCCAATCTAACTGCTGCCGGTCAATCCCTGACCTCATCAAGCGGGTGACGGCGTGACGCCAACTCTTTCCAATGTTCTAAACTGCGATGTCATACCTTCAGAGCCAGGGTCCGGCGGGTCTCAAGCGTCGTGTCCTTGCCCTCGGAGCCCTCCATCTCCGTGGCAACCAGGGGGTAGTCGGCCGGGTCACACACGATGGTGACGCGGGCGTGGTTCTTGGCCGCCGCTCTGAGCAGTGTGACCCCGCCTACAACCACACACACACACACACACACACGGTTGATCAGATATTCCCATGGTTACGACCCCCTGCAACTTGGTGATCTTTTTTTTAGTGCCGTCAGTTAAACGCGTTATTAACGGCGTTAACGCAAACCAATTTTAACGGCGTTAATTTATTTTTTATTTTTCTTTGGCTCATAACAAAGAAGCAGTAGCCTGACTGCTATGTTCAAGGCAATATGTTTGTATGTTCATCGTTTAATTGCACTATTGGCTCGTGTGAGAAAAATTGTGAGAAAAGTGAGAAAAATTAATGGGTCAAAGAAATCAAGGGATATTTAGCATAGAAAAAAAATTGCGATTAATCGCGAGTCAACTATGACATTAATGCGATTAAATATTTTAATCGCTTGACAGCACTACTTCTTTTGTACCGTGGTTGTGCAGGGGCGTTATAATGAGCAATGTTGTGTACGAAATGCGCCACACACCATGGTGTTACACTAAAAGTGTCTGAGAAGCGTAATCCTCACTGGGACGCAGACGCCAATAACAAACCGCTGCTCGGATGGAGCTTCACCATCCACACAGACCTTTGAGTTACACTGTTGTTGTCCGGGAAGCCTAACCTTTAAATGTAGCAACCCGTATTAAAAGAAAGTGTCATCAGGATTTGGTTGAGAAAACCATGCATGTATGAGCCATAGAATTGCAACTGATGGAAGGTACACTGCAGCACGATACTAACTAGGGCTGCAACAACAAATCGATAAAAATCGATTACTAAATGCGTTGGCAACGAATTTGGTCGTCGATTCGTTGTGTCGCACGATTAATAAGTTACTCGTAGGCGCAGCACTGTTTACAGCCAGCCGCCGACAGGTTGGTTCATGGTTCATGCACGCCCACAGCGAGCTTTAGTGTGAGCGACCACAGCTTGTATTGTGGTCATATGTTAACACTGGACTGTAGGCCTACATAAAAGTGTTGGACCTTCACTGTCTTTGGGTTAAAAAAACTCCTTCAACTCAGTATCCGTCTAGTCCAACCGAAAACTCCGTCAGCTGCAGCTGCTGTAGACGTTGTGCCGACGGGCTCGGAGTCGGCACCGCGTGCATCAACAGTCATTCAAAGCAGCGGTAGTAATCACGCAACCGGACGGTGTAGAAAGTCCCGTCAGTTAAAAATAGTAATGCAGTTTTTGAATCCATGTTAAAATCGGCAGGATATAGAGCTAGTTAGCTTAAAACCTAACCAATGGTCACAAACAATGTCAAATGTGATGTGTTCAGGTCGGCTCAGTAATATGATTGAGGCCTTCAAATGCAACAGAAAAATAATAATAATTGAGATTTTGGTGAAAACTTGTTTTTCCCAGTAATATAAAATAGATAGTAAAGATAGAATTATGACCTGTTTAATGTCCTATCTTGAACTATCATCTTATCAGCAATTAAAGCAATATTACAAGTTCTATTTCAAGGAGTCTCGAAAATGGTATCAATAGGTTCGACCGGTTAACCATGGACATCCCTTACATACATATAAAAGTATATCATACATTGTATGTTTTTTTTTGTGATATCCCAGTTATGTTTTATTAATTTTTTTTATATTTAATATTACTTTTAATAGTTCCGGGACGTTGGAGCAATAACCTGGTGTTTTTACACTTCAGTCTGCACTGTGAATTTGAAGTAATGTTCAGTTTTTGAATAAAGATGCGGCAATTCCAAATGTTTCTTTTTTTTATCCGATTCATCGATTAATCGAAAAAACAATCGACAGATTAATCGATTATTAAAATAATCGTTAGTTGCAGCCCTAATACTAACTCTCTGTAAAGACTTGATTGTGGAGACATTTTAATCTCTCACCGTCTAATACCCCTGCGACAAGTTATTTTCTGTGATTGGACAACACCATGGAGTCTCCGTGCTCTAGGCCCGCTTCTCACCGATGTCAATCTGCTCCACTGCGTCCTCCACCGTCACATCGGGGCTGGAGATGGTCTTCACGAAGGGGTACAGGTTACAGACCACCACCCTACACAAACAGACACTGCATGAATCCAGGGAATGCAGCTGGCACTTGAATGAGTCCGGTCACTTTTAAAGTTGTGGCAAATTACCTGTTTTAGCTTGTTTTGGATCTCGTTTATTTATTTTTTGGATGAATAGTTTTTATACAACCAATAGAGGCTGACAACTTTCTGCTTGTCAGTTATTTTATTAATTCTATTGACGGTGAGCATCTGGTGAGAAGGAGCCCACGTTAAGGTTTTACCATGTCAAACTCTGATTAATAGCAATCATGTGCTTGACATCTCTCAAAAAACTGACCTACCAATCAAAGGCTTGTTTGAGAGAACACACGTTAACCACTCCTCCCTCCATTTGGTATAATGACCCACGTCATGAGACCAGCAACACATCCTCAATTACAGTCGGAAGATCTGATTCACGTGTCGTGGGGGTTTCAGTTAATCAATTCACTAGGATCATAGGCTCCAACATCTGGCTTCATCTTTATCAATTGTGACTGGTTTGTGTGACCAAGTCTCACCTGACCAGACTGTAGCCCAGCTTCTCCATGTCAGCCATGTCTGACGGGGTGCGTCGGGCAAGGATGCCTCCGTGGACTGCGGGGTGCAGGGTCTTCACCCGCCCTCCGAGCATCTCTGGATGACCAGTTAGCTCAGACACGTCCCTGAAAAAAAAAAACACTTTTTATATGCAACACTCAGAACCAAAAATAAGAACAACTGCGATGTAGTACTGTGTTTACACCCTGAGAAAGAGAGCAGGAGTAGTCTAAACTGGGTCATGGTGGGCCTACCTCACCGCCAGGCCAGCATCCCGCAGCGCCTTCGCGGTTCCCCCGGACGCCACCAGCGATAGACCCGTGTTCACGAGTCTTTTGGCGAACTCCAACAGTCCGGACTTGTCGGACACGCTCAACAGAGCTGTGAGTGTCAAAAAATACAATAGTTATTCAAGTAGGCGAGGTAGTTTACGACCATTTTCTGAGTTCTCCGGTTGAACTTGGCTCAGTTAAGAAGAGCCAGGGTTTGTGTTAGCATTGAGCACGATGGAGCTTTATTATTCAGTTTACGAAAACAACAGAAAGGCTTACCAAGTTCAGAGCTGGCCATGTCTGCAGCGGGACCAACAAAAAGTGACCGAAAGACGGAGGCTGGTTCACTCTCTTCGGAGTTTGGTGAGTAAGTTATTGACCTGCTGCGCACTGAGACTGAATGCAGAGCCTGTGGAGAGACAGGGAAGCGAGAGAGACACGCACGTTGTTTTCTGCACCGCCCCCTCCCGTCCGCCCGCGCTCTGTCCAATCAGAGCACGGCGATTAATAAAGTTTCGGATCAAATACGATGGAAAAAAAAATATATATAGGGTCATATGACGTCATAGCAATACAACAAGTCCACCGACCACGCGGTCCGTGATTATGGAGGACTGGTAATGATAACCTTAGCACTTGTCAGCCCACATTACAGTTCACTACCTTGACTTGACGACGACACTTCAATAAAAATTATATATATATATATATATATGCTGGGGGGTGGCGGAGAGACAGCATTAGTCTGTTTTTCTGTGTTTAACTTTGGAGGCATACGTACTGTAAACATTGACAGAATGGAACGTTTTTCTCTATGGACATAATAATAACTATCCTAATGTTATTTTATGATGAGATTTTCACATAACCATGCACACAAAGTGAATATGGAAATTCAGAGTAGGCCTAACAGCTCGAGGTGTCAGTGGACGCACTATCTGAGTTAATTTATGGATGTTTAGTTGGTTAGTTAGTTAGTTAGTTAGTTAGTTAGTTAGTTAGTTAGTTGGGTGAACTGCTCCTGGCGTTTTTCATGCCCATTTGAGGTTTTGAAGGAAGGTAGGCTATATTATGTTTAAGAAATAACTTAAATAATATATTTTACCGCCACCCAGTTATCCTATAGGCCTATATGCGCTTGTTACTGACAAGCGCATAACTCTGACAGCATATTTTGACTCATACTGTAAGAGTGTCTTCACGCAAGGAATATTGACAAAGCACGCAGACAGTTATCACATATTCTTTATGATAGAAGAAGAATAATATGTAGGTCTACTATAAGACAAAATAAGATAGGATTGTACTTTTTGAATCCCGGGGGAAATTCGTGGTAAGAGGCTGTTGCGTCTCTAAGTGCCCCATCCGGTGAAACATCACCCACATGTTTAAGGGAATTA